>NC_137331.1:40380265-40480299 GCF_965287045.1 Carcharhinus amblyrhynchos
CATTAAAGCTTTTCCTCCATGTGGAATTGAAATGAATATCCAATGGAAGTGCCCGCATAATGCCTCCTTATTGTTAGAACACATCATGCTGATATGACCCACAATAGCTGTATCATAGTGAGAATGTGTTACCCTACACAACATGACCATCGGATTCCCAAAGATTATTCAAAATATCTTGTGAAAGTTTTATTATTACTTTGAAAATTCCTAATGTCCGAAATATAGAAGTTGGATCAATTTTTTTTAATAATTGCATAGTGGACAATGTGATAATTACCTTTATTAATTTGCCAACTTGTCATTTGATATTTTCTGCAGCTTTTATTGCCTCTACCAAAAGCCAAAGCTCGAACTTGATATTTTAGTCAGAACTGCGATCCAGAGAGTTGAATTTGGATTGCACAGCCTAACTGTTTGCAATGTTAGAATCATAGAATCCCCACAGTCCAGAAAAAAACCCATCAAGTCTGCACCAACTCTCCAAAAGAGCATCCCACCCAGGTCACCACCGCTCTCCCCTCCCACCCTATCGCTATAACTTGGTGCATTTAGCATGGCCAATCCACCTAGCCTGCACATCTTTGGAGTGTGGGAGGAAACCGGAGCATCCAGAGAAAACCGATGCAGACACGGGGAGAATTTGCAAATTCTACAGAGGTGGTCACCCATGGCTGGAATCGAACTGACGCTGTGAGGCAGCAGTGCTATGACGCCACTGTACTGCACCCAATTTCTGGAATAACTCGGTCAGGTTTACTAATGGAATATTTTTCTCATCCTTTCTATTCAAAAGCTTTCTTCTCAATTGATTTTGAAAAGCAAGAGGGCAAACTTGATAAGTAAACTTCATATTGATTGGGTTTTTAAAAACGCTGAGGAGCTGTACAGATGAGAGCGAGAAGGAATGAGAAAATCAATTAATTTTACACATGTAGTTTTGTGTTTTGTAAACTGTAGAAAGTGCATTAAGCTGAGGTGAGGTGGGGAGAAGACGACTTCAAGGATATTTTTAACCTAACCCAGAAACTGGAAAAGTGACAGCACAAGCTTGGCCACTGTTTCCAGTTTCGATTGACTTTGAATCAGGATAATGACAAAGATTCACCTATTCAGAAAGCCTAGTAAGGCCTGTCACACTTGCAGAATCATGACCATCACCTAAAGCACCAGAGTCATAAAGGTTTGCAACATGGAAACAGGCTCTTCGGTCCAACTTGTCCATGCCGCCTTCTATTTTTAAATCCCTAAGTCCCCTTTCCCTGAGTATATCATATTTCTCTTGCTGACTATCACCTATTGACCTCCCTCAGCTGATGAATATATGAATGTTCATATGAATCAGAGCTTCTCCATGTTGAACGCCATTCTTGAATGGGTAACAGGAGCATAGAATGTAACCCTCCACGTCCAACATCAAAAGCAGCGTATCATCATTGCATGTGCTGACTGAGACCAGAAGGTCAGAGCCAGCAGACTGGACCTACACAAAGAAATGTGTCACTTGCCATAGACACATGCACCCATGACAGTATTGGTCTGGGTAATAAGAACACAATCGTTGTGGCGATTAAATCCCATCTTCACATGCAAGACATGCTCCATTGTATTGTTTTTGTTATCATTGTACTGAGTGGAATAGATTCAGAACAGGGTCTAGCAGCTAAAAATGGAGATCCATTAGGTACAGTGGGCAAGAGACATACCATGCATAAAGGAAAATGGTTGTGGATGTTGGAGACCAATTATTTTGGCTCTAAGTGTGATGGAATGCTCACCACTTACCTGCATTGCTACATCCACAATACCAATATTTCAGAAATTCAACCTTCCAGGAGTAAGTGCGTGTACTTGATTGCCTCCCTTGCCATTAAACTTATCTACTCATGTAAAAGTCAACACATGATCTTTGGCTCATAAAAATGTAATCTTTCAAACATTTTGTGCAAAGGTCAACCCTGATTTCTCACAGATCAAAGCCCAAAAATTTCAAAAGCAAAATGCAATCCTGGAGATGCTAGGATTCAATTTCACTGCAAATGTATAAATATTAATGAAAATAAATAGACAGATTTATATGTTTAAGCTTTGGTTTTATTTACTCTATTTATTAAAGTGTTCCGATTATAAATGACAAACCATGTAGTGATTATTAATTGCTGACCAGTAATTACTACGGTTCATTTTTTGGATTGTCAGAGTTAAGTCCATGAGCAGAATTCTCCCATTTTGTGACCAAGTGCAGTGGCAGTCACATCTGATGGTTCCTGTCTTGCCAATCAGAATAATGGGATCCCAGGCCAGATTCTGCACTTGGAAGCTTATGAATTATGTACAAGCAAGTTCCCCTTTGACTTCCCTGGCTAGCTGGCAGACCATAAGACATAGGAGCAGAAGTAGGCCACTCAGCCCATCCGGTCTGCCCCACATTCAATCGTGGCTGATATTTTTCCCATCCCCATTCTCCTGCCTTTTCCCCCATAATCCTCAACCCCCTTATTAATCAAGAACCTATCTCTGTTTTAAAGACACTCAATGATCTGGCCTTCACAACCTTCTGCACCAAAGAGTTCTACAGATTCACCACTCTCTGGCTGAAGAAATTCCTTCTCATCTCTGTTTTAAGGTGGCAGGTGATTCGTCCACCATTTCCTCCACTGATGGTTTTGAAGATTCTGGCACCATATTTAAATATTAGTCCAGCACATTTGTATCACTCTCTCCAGCCCAGCTGTCTTCACCGGATTGTGCAGGATGTCAACAACTTTGAGAAAAAAAGGCTAGCAGCCTCAAGAGGAAGTCTATTCCACGATTCAACCACCCTCCCCCCAGCCCATCACCTGCCACACCCTCTCCCCAATCCTTGTCACACTTGGACCTCTACCCACTGCATCTGGAGTCCTTGTCCATCCCCTATGAGTAAACGATGTGGTATTCTTCGACCCCCTTGTTTATGACTTTTTCATGTAGTCTTGATGGGGATCCATTTCACTCCCCTCAGTCTTCCCTCTGCTTTCCCATTGTTCATCTTCTTCATTCATCTCCGTACCCCTCTGCCTGTCACCATGAGCTCCCCCCCCACCACCCCTCCACCCGGCCCAATCTTTGCACAGCCCTCAATCCACTTTTTTTTTTAATTACTCATTTATAGGACATGGGCTTTGCTGACTGGCCACACTTATTGCCCATCCCTAGTTGCCTGAGGGTAATTGAGAGTCAACCACATTACCGTGATTCTGGAGTCACACAGGGGACACAGCAGGTAAGGACGGCAGATTTTCTTCCCTAAAGGATATTAGTGAATCAAATGAGTTTTTCCAACAATCGACAATGGTTTCATGGACATCAGTAGATTCTTAAATCCAGATATTTTTACTGAATTCAAATTCCACCATCTGCCGTGGCAGGATTTGAACCCAGGTCCCCAGAACATTAGCTGAGTTTCTGGATTAATAGCCCAGCGATGATACCACTCGGCCATTGCCTCCTTGCCTTTGTTAACCACATTCCCTTTATCCTCAGCCTCACTGCACACTCCACCCCTGGTTAAACTTTGGGCTTTGTTGCATGAGTACCACAGCACAGTGCAGTCCAGAAAAACACTGCTGTGTAGTACAAGGGGCAAGGAGACCATTGCATTCCCCAACCCAAGACACTGTACTGATTCAACTCAGTGACGCAGGAGGGTCCACTGGTCCCATGGCACGGTGTTGAACACAAGGACCAGCTCAGAATGGAGATAGAGGCAAGAATCATCCCGCCCCGGCAGTGGTAAACAGCACATCAGGAGCGGCACAGCACTATGGCAGTGCCGTTGCACTTACCCTGAAGCCTCTGGTGATCTGAGGACTGCCTCATACATGCTACTCATCAGCAATCAGGTTTGACACCGACATAATTTCCTGCTAGTGCGATGCAAGATCAAAAAGCCTGACTGGACACTGGCAGACAGCTGTTTTATGATAATTGATGAGACGCAAATTATGCAAATGGCATTTATGTCACCTGCCAGCGGGAAGAGCAACCCACCATTAATCTGTCATTGGGAGAAGCACAACAGGATTTTACACCAACAGGTTTCCAACTTTTTGGCTCCTACCAGATTCACTGCATCAACCCACCGCCAGATCCACTGCAGATGGGTTGGGAGGATTCCGCTCCATGACCTTTGGCCAGGAAGATTGGTCCCAAAACTTTGATTTTTATAAGGGTAAGTATACACTGCAGTAAACGTTGCCTACAGGATGTAATGCTGCAATTCACCATTGTGGCTTGCCCTGCTGTCCTGATCTACCATTGAAAAGGCAATCATAGTAGGAGCATGGGAACAACAGCATTATCTGCTATTCACCACCTCCGCACACTCATCCAAGCTGCACACACTCCACTGCCTCTTCATTGCACTGGTTCAAAATCCTGTAATTCTGTCCCTAACACCATCATCACAAGATCTGCAGTGATTCATGAAGACCCACTAAAACCTTCAGAAGTAACTAGGGGATAGGCAATAAATAAAGTCTTTACCTCAATCACATCCTGAAAACACATTTTTAGAAAATGAGGACCTGTCAAAGCTGACAAAGGTCAGGATGACAGCTGGATTTGGTCAACAGAACTGAGCTTTGGATACAGGCCAAACGATCACTGTAGATTTTCACATTATAATGAAGCACACTTGTGGTTTTGAGAATGAACTTATTCACATGCCACGGCAGAAGAATCTACCGTTTGACATAATAAACTAAATAATGGAAGTTTATTTTGAATTGAACAGGATCCCATCCATTGATGACAGAAAACATTGATTTAGAAGTTGACCCAAAAATATTGCATTCCAGCAGCTCCAAATATGAAATCTGATTCTCCATTGCAAAAGCAGGTTCTGCTGATGGAGGTCAAGGAAAACTGGTTTCATTCAATGTCAACATCATTGCAAGACCTGGATGATTCGTTGTACATGGTCAGTGCAGGCTTCTACCATGTCGATGGGGGCACAGGAAATGGGAAGCTGAAATTAGTGGTTTTCAAACTGGGAGTCCACAGAGCATGGGGGGATCCTTAGAGACTTTCTAGGAAGTATCAGAAGTGATGACTGAGCAGGGTCAGCCTTAGGTATTGAGAAATTGTTCAGGATGCTGTGGCCAACAGTAAACAAATGGCAGAAGCTGGAGATGAGTTAGGTATTAGGTGGATTGCAGTGCAGTGCGGAGTGGGCTAGCTGTCTCACCTCAGAGGTGAGGAGCACTGAGAACACCAGTAACATTAGCAGGTAGACCCACAAATACGAACGCTGGAAATGGGCACCAGGTGAGTTCAGCCTGGTTAAAGAGAGGCGAGGTCTTAAATATTTAAGCACCACATACTTATCTCCGAATAAAAGTTCAGTTGGGGTGCCACCTTTCTTAAGCCTGTTAATGTTGAGAGTATTGAATATTGCTTAGTTGTAATTTAGTTGTGGAATTCATAATTACTAATTCATTAGGAAAGGGATCCTTCAAAACAGTTGAAGAATCGTAGCTTAGAGAATGTTTTCACAGCTCGGAAGGAAAACAAACTAAGTTAGAATACAGGAGCTGCGAGTCTCCAAAGGTGGAAGCGTGCATCATGTGAGATGAGCAGTCCTGGGTGGCAAGACGAAAGGAAGTATATTTCACCCAGACCCAACCAAGAGTGAACACATTCCTATACGCTGCTGTGTTAAAAGGGCCTTCAATGGTGCAAATATTCAATTTTTCAGCACTGATATTGTTCAATTTGATTGAAAAGAATGATACACTGTTTACATTCTTGCCTTAACAAGTACTTGCCAAAACCTATCAAAGGCATAATCTTACCTTGCAGTTCATGAGAGACACCATAACATTATAGTTAAACACGTTAATCTGTTTCTCAAAAAGTTTGTTCTCTGCGCATGTGTTTTTGATACTGCATAATAGATTGCATAAACATGTCAAATTTCTTTATCTTTCACCGTTCCAGAAGAATATGTCATCCTATTCAGCACCAAAACCATTGTATTTAAAACACGTGTGTGAAAGCCATGCAGTTAAGAAAAGGTAAACACTTGAAAACTCTCACTTGTTGGCCGATTTGGTCATAAATAAAATGCTTCTTCCAGTTTTTCTTTTATTGAACCTTATTGGGGAAAAGTAAATTTATTCGGAAGCAGGGTAAATTCATTGGGAAAGATTGCTGTAAGAAATAGTTTCTGCAATATGGAAATAGACTACGCTAATTTCAAAATTCTTTAGGAAGTCACATTTTGCCTGGTAAATTCTGAATGATTGTTTAATCTGAGGAAAGAAAATTAATAAGTTGCTGCTTGATGACAAACATTTTCTGATGAGAAACTGTTTGTTTCCTATTGTAGTATAGAAGGAAATACATGTTGACTGGACTTTCAGGTAAAAAGGCAAAAAACTGACCAATTGCATTTAGACCTATAAACAAATACATGGCAGTCACAACTATCAGATAGTTAAATTGGGACATGTTAGTACTTAATGGACTTTTATGTAAATTTACCAGTTATTGTAGCCATGAAGGCAAACTCGCTGCATTCAGCTTTGAACAATTAGAACTTCAGAACTGTGTATAATGTCCCCAGAAGACCAATCAGGGACCATTTTAATCTACTTTTCTCATCATAGAGTTGTCAAAATTGCTCACAATTTTCTGTTCAAATTTAATCTTTGATGAGGTCAAGTTGCAAGTTGGCACAATGTTTAACGTCTCAGATTTTGAAACAAGTCATAAAGTATTATTGACGTCAATGGAGAGCAATGTTGGTGGTGTGGGGGGGAGGATTGGTGGTAAAGCTGGCATTCCACATTAGTCGATGGGTCTCCTGCCCAGCGTGTTGGGTTAAAATGGTCCCCAAAATTTGAAGGTACGTCGATCGCTAAATTCTCAAGCAGTTCAAATGACCCATGAACGTATTGAATTGCCCAACTTGGTTTGATCTTGAGGCTTTGCTCATTATGTAAACAGAACAATTAAAAAAAAAATACATACAATGGGCTTTTATAAGCTGGATCTGGAAACACAGAAAATTAAATGGTTAAGTATTATTAGCCAGTTTGCCTACCTTTCCTTCGGAGTCCCAATGCCATGTTTGCCCAATAAATGGGTGCTAAGATGTTTCTTCATAACAAAGGCCCATCTGGAAAAGAAGTCAAAAACAGATGTTTTGTTCATTTCTACTTTAGTGTGTGCCACATGCTCTGTGCTACAGTTCAGGAGATGAACGGGAATAGTGCAATAGTGGAAACTACTGTAAAAATAAGAATGGGGCTTACACACTCACACGTCATAAAAGGCTCATTACTCCTTATTTCAATTCAAAACCACTGACATGAATACAAGTGAGCCTTTTCAGTCTGTGACCTCACTAGTTGCTCATCTAAAATTCCTCTATGTTGGTCTGTTGTAATTACTGAGATATGGTTTAATGCTGCTATTATGCAGTAACTATGCAAGTGCTCCAGTTTCCTCCCCCAGTCCAAAGATGTGCAAGTTAAGTACTAAATTCTCCCTTAGTGTACCCGAACAGGTGCTGGAGTGTGGCGATGCAGGGATTTTCACAGTCACTTCATTTCAAAGTGAACGTAAGCCTATTTGTGACACTATAAATAAACTTAAAAAAAACACAAAAGCTTAAGGAACACTGCAGTCTGTGGGAACCTCGAAGGTGCACCTTATGGAGGGGCACAGGTTCACTGACAGCAACTACTGCATTTCCCCGTTAATCTGCCCCAGAAGAGGCCATTCGGCCCATTGAGTCTGCACCGACCACAATCCCACCCAGGCCCTATCCCCATATCCCTAAATATTTATCCGCTAATTCCTCTAACCTATATATCTCAAGACACTAAGGGGCAATATTTTAGCATGGCCAATCAAACTAACCCACACATCTTTGGGCTGTGGGAGGAAACCAGAGCACCTGGAGGCAACCCACGCAGACATGAGCAGAATGTGCAAACTCCACAAAGACAGTGACCCAAGCCGGGAATCGAACCCAGGTCCTTGGAGCTGTGAAGCAGCCGTGCTAACCACTGTCCTACTGTGCCGCCCCGGTATCAATTTTGGTGAAGTAATTGCCACTGACAGTTTTGGCACCCCTATCACAGCAAATTCCAGACTGTCACGTTTCAATACGCTGCCAATCAAGAGAGATCTCACTTCAGTCAGTGATTTTGCTGCAGCCATTAGACTGACATGAATACAATACCAAGCAAATCAATACAACATGTGGTTTTAGTGGCATTCAAACAGAGGGAACAAAAATGGCAGAAGTTGTCAAAACCCGTGAACTAACATGCTTACTCTAAATCAATACCTTGCAGTCAAGCTGACATAACATTTAAGATGTCTACAAGTCTCAGATGTTGAAACAAATCATGAAGTATGCATGAACTGAGAGAGCGCATAAAGAAATGACTGTCACAAACAAAAATTTGTAGATGGGTTAACTGAGTAGTTCATCGTCAGTAAACCAAAGTAGCTGTTTCACTGGATGACAAATTTTCACAGCAAGGTACCTAATTAGCCAAAAGACAAAATTCTGGAAACTCTCAGCAGGTCTGGCAGCATCGGTAAGGAGAGAAAAGTGCTGACGTTTCAAGGCCAGACAACCCTTTATCAAAGTTCAATTTGGCAAGAGGTCATCTGGACTCGAAACGTCAGCACTTTTCTCTCCTTACTGATGCTGCCAGACCTGCTGAGATTTTTTCAGCATTTTCTCTTCTGGTTTCAGATTCCAGCATCTGCAAAAATTTGCTTTTATTTCTAATTAATCAAATTAGTTAACAATGTGCATTAATAACCTTTTGCAAGTAATGCACCTACCACCATGAAAATACCTCAGACTCAAACGTTCAGGTGATTCACAAAATTAGTCACTAAGCAATCTAATGTAAATACCTGCAAATGTGCATCTGATAATAGATCATAGCAGATGAGAATCATACAGTGAGGCACAAAGGCAGGTATTCTCATTTTCACAAGTATTTTTATTGGTCATTTTAATTCTGAGGTGATCATTCCAAATGCTCAATCTGCACAGGTTTATTTCTCAGTTGTTTTGGATGGTGGACTGGCTGATTGCTCTCACTGATGTCTGCAACATCCACATGCTGGGGTGAAGAGATTGCAAGCTACCACAGAAAACATACTTATCTGGAAATTTTCCCAGGAAACCCACAACTTCCGATTAGCATTCAGCATGGAGTAGCCCATGCAGCAGGATGGGAGAATGACCTGTTCTCCTACTCAACAGCACTGAACATTAGTCTTCCTATCCATTCTCCCACTGTGCCATCTTCCCAGTGTACATATTTCAATAGCAATAGCTAACTGATTAACCACACAGCCAGCAACATTATTAAAACTATGCAGTATATATTGATTTATTTAACTTAATATAGCTGCATGATTACAAAAGAAATTTTATCATAGCTTTTGCTGCTATTAAAACATCTGTATTACAGTTAACATTATAATTTTATATAAAACATTCCAATTAAGCCAATCTGGCTTAAAGGGTGCCCCGATGTAAACAAATAAAAAGTACATGTTTCCCCCCCCAACACCAGCCAGTGTCCGCAAAAAGCTATCTCCACCCCGGCACCTCCCTCACAGAACGCCACTACCCTCACCCCAAAAACACCAAATTGAATGTCCCTCCCCCCCCAACAACAACTGTTGGCACTGCTTGGGCATGATCCTCTTCCTGGAGGCTGTACTCACCAGTGCACATCTGGCATGTTCTGCTCACCAAATGCATGTCATGGGGGATCTGTCATGATTCACATTGGGTGCCTTCACATCAACATGAATGAATAATGGGGGTACCATCAGGCGTTCATATCAATTGATGGAAATGGGAATACCGACTTTTAATGGCACTGGCAGGAACAAGCGTAATGGGAAATTCTGCCAGCCTAAAATCCATTTTGGAATTCCCAAGCTATTCTCCATCTCAGGCCCCAAAAACAGGAGTGAAACCACCCCCCTCCCCCAATTAATTTTTACATTAACAAGATATGGAAAAAAAGATCATAAAAGTTAGAAGGCCACATGGGCTGAAAACAACTTTTGTGATTGTTTTACATAAAGCTGTCCTTTGTGTATGTAACTATCATGAGCTAAAAGATAATATAGATCACATACAGCAATTCCAAAATGCATATAGTTTGTGGGGGAAGAAAATTTCTAAATTGCATTCAACATCTCATTTTAGTTTTTGTCTAGAAGTAAACATAGCTGAGAAGATCCCACGCAACATCGGCAGTGTTATGAGCGGCACTTGCTGTGAACAGTATAAAGTTTCATATTCTAAATGACCGTAAATAATCCAATCTTAGCTCAAGCACCCAAACAAATTCATCATTTTAACTTGCTTGTGAAATAAACAAATCTAATTTAGAAAATTATTTTAACACACTCCTGTCCAGCCTTCCACTTTCTAACCTCTGTAGACTAGAGCTCATCCAAAATTCTACTGTCTATGTCCTAAATCACCCCTGTACTCACTGACCTACACTGGCTACAGGTATTAAAGCTTCCATCTTTGTTTTCAAATCCCCTTATGCCATATCTTTCCTTATCCCTGAAATCTCCTCCGCAACTTCAGAGATATCCACGCTCCTCCAATTCTGGCCTTGTGCATTTCCAATCATAACTATTCCACCATTAGTGGTCTGCCTTCAGTGTCCCAGGCCCCAAACTCTGGAATTCCCTCCCTACACTTCTCTGCCTCTCTACCTCACTTTCCCCCTTTAAAATACTCCTTAAAACCTACCTCTGTGATCAAACTTTGGTCATCTGACCTAAAAAGCTTGGTGTCATATTTTATTTTGCAATGCTCCTGTGAAGCTCACAGCTGCCTCACAGCGCTAGGGACCTGAGTTCAATTTCTGCCTTGGGCGACTGGCTGTGCAGGGTCTGCATGTTCTCCCCATGTCTGCATGGGTTTCCTCCAGGTGCTCTGGTTCCCTCCCACAGTCCAAAGATGTACAGATTAGATGGATTGGCCGTGCTAAATTGTCCCTTGGATGGATTAGCTACTGGAAATACACGCAGTTACGGGGTTACAGCAGGGAGATGGTCTGGCTAAGGTGTTCTGTCAGACAGTCAATGCAGACTCAATGGGCGAATGACCTCCATCTGCACTTTAGGGATTCTTAGCACCTTGAAATGTTTAATTACATTAAAGATGGTATATAAATATTTGTTATTTATTGTTTATAGCTATTTATAGCTATTGTTATAAAAAGCATTATATAAATATGAATTGGTATTATGCTGCAACTTAGTCTCAGTGCTTTTCATTTGTTCTAAAAATTACAACACAAAATGAAATATACAGCTGTGCATGTGCAGCTCCTAAACTGTTGTGGTGGACTTCTTCCAACTGACCACAGGAGATCCAGGGACAGCTTATAATAGTTTATTCATGATTCAAGTATAGAAGGAACTATCCCAAAGAAACCTCTGGAGCAGGACCTTCCTCTGACACGTCTCTTGGCTGTAACTCACAGTTACAGATTGCTTCTACTGTTAATCAGTACCCAGAACTTGTAATGTTTTAAAATTACAATCTTGCCAATGTTGGTTCATTATTAAAGCTTCATGAAAATCTTGTCTGTAATTTTCTAGCTAGCAACCACTCTTCTTCTAAAAAGTTAACAACCTTGCTGGCCGGTTCTGCTGATGTAAAGTCCTTGAGGTAAGGCATTTTTACTAGCAAGTGATTTTACTCTAATGCGGGTGTGTTAGATTTCTTCTTAAAAAGTGCCTGGATGAGTACGTGACACGCCATAACATCCAAGGCTATGGGCCAAGTGCTGGCAAGTAGGATTAGGTGGGCAGGTCAGCATCTCTCATGAGTCAGTGCAGACTCGATGGGCCAAAGGTCCTCTTTTGCACTACAGTATTCTGTCGTTCTATTTTCCTTTTTACTGCATCTATTACTTCACTCACACAAAACAATAATCTCTCCCTCAGCACCGTTACCTTACCACTCTCACTCTCTTCTCCTTCAGTCAGAAGGTTGCTGAGATTGGATTGAATCAACCTAGCGTGCTACTCAGTAACAACTGCCCCATAGATACACTCTCCCAAAAGGGTTCTTCCCCCCCACAAATAATTATTTCTTCATCCATCATTAAGGCAAATCAATTCTTGCCACTGTGAGGCACACATTCTGATAGCTTAGCCAAGCATCTGCAAACTTAGCCCAATTGGGATACGGTTTTTGACAGCAAAGGCTGACATTCAAACATAGCTAAACCACACTGCAACACTCACAAACAGAACAATTCCAATGAGTAACCATCTTGGACTAAAAACAGACACACGGGCCCTCGTACTTTTTCTGACGCTCCTAATACATTTCTTCCAATGTAGACTATGATAGGGGAAGGCAACGGCCTAGTAGTATTATCACTAAAGTATTAATTCAGAAACTCAGTTAATGTTCTGAGGACCCAGGTTCAAATCTCTCCATGGCAGTTAATGGAATTTGAATTAAATAAAAAATATCCAAAATTAAGAATCTATTGATGACCATGAAATCATTGTCAATTGTTGGAAAAATACATCTGGTTCACTGTTGTCCTTCAGGGAATCTATACTTGAATCATGAATAAACTATTGGAACCTGTCCCTGGGTCTCCTGGGGTCAGCTGGAAGTCGTCCACCACAACAGTTCAGGAAATCTGCCATCCTTACCTGGTCTGGCCTACATATGGCTCCAGAGCCAGAGCAATGTGGTTGACTCTCAACTGCCCTCCAAGGACATCTCAGGATGGACAATAAATGCTGGGCAGCCAGCAACACTCACGTCCCACAAACGAATTTAAAAAAAGTGCATGGATCAATTTGATCTAGGTTGATAGAAAAGCTAGCAATGTAACTTTCAAACTCTTCAATTTTTTCCAACAACTTTATCACTTGCTTGTTCTGATGTATGTTTAAGTGTAATTACCTAAACAAGGGGCTAAACACTGTAAAGATAAAGAGCTGAATACTTCTACGAATTAGAAATTGATGACCAGTAATATTACAACTTTGCTGACATGAGAATGCACAGATATTGTGAAGAGATGCTGGAGGCGGATTGGCCAAGATCCAACGTTTGCAGCCATATTCAGCTCAATAGGCATTCCAGCTTTTCAACGCTGCTGACATACAATTGAAGGCCCCTGGAATTGTTTTGTGGTTTGACTGTGAAACTTACCTATTCAATCAAAGAACAAGACCACGTCATTCAAAAAGTCAAAAATAAAGATTGAATTTGGCAATCAGTAATTTAGGATTTAGACAGGCCAAAAGCTCAGGAATGAGTAAAACCAGGTTTTTAATGGGGCACTTGACTTGCACCTGGCAGCACTGAAGGAAATCTAAGCACAAAGATGCCAGATAATATTTACATTACTCTAAGCTCCTTGGATGCAGACATCTAAAAAACCACGGAGGAAGGTTCTGCAGAAACACCACTCACTTGTCCTCAGCAGTGTACCCATCATTTGGGCAGTGTTTAGAAGCAGGACTGAAAGAAACTTCAGTGCTTATTTAGCATAGAAAGACAGCTGCAGTCAAGACGGATGGCTAGCAAGATTTGGAATGGTTTTCGGAGGAGGTTTGACCATCTTTCACCAAGCTTTGAAGACTAAGAATCATGGAGGGTGCCAATGACTTTGGGCTTTGACCTCTGGCAAGCTTGTCACATTGGTGACATGCTTCAGAATAAATTTCTTAGTCTTTTGGGCTAACTGACCTTTCCCATATTCTGAAACCATTTCTTTTTGGCAATTTCTGTACTCCAAAATCTGGGCCGTTGTCACTTTTTTTTTTCACATTCATCATATAATACATACAGACATTTGGATGAGGAGCAGGAGTAGGCCGTTGGCCCTTCAAATCTGTCCTCCATTCAATAAGATTATGGCTGATCTGATTTTAACCTCAGCTTCACATTGCCGCCTACCCAGATAAGCAAGGGGGTGAAAGCTTATCAAGAATTTGTCTATCTCTGCTTCTACCACCTTTAGAGGAAGAAAATTCCAAAGAGTCACAACCTCAGAAGAAAAAAAATCCTCATCTGTCTTAAATGGGCTACCCCTTATTTTTAAACAATGACTAATACACAACTCACTTATTCCAACCTGGCCACTATCTCAGCACTAGAGGGTTTGTGACCTTGTCATCCAGTTCCACCTGAGTTGAGATCTGACCCCATAGCCTAACCATCACAAGATTTGCCTTCCTTCCGCGTTCTAAAGCATAAATCATTGCATTGCTAAGGGAAATTACTATAAATATGAGCAGAAAGTGGTACATTGGGATTAGTTTTGGATTGTTCTAGCAAGGAATTATTAATATGAGAATGATTCCACAAATTGGTGTCTTTGATGCTGCAAAGTGCTGGGGTTCAATCTCAAATCTGTAACTTCACCGCTGCCAGCCCTACCTCAGTCCATCTTTGAATGAAATTTTTGTACATACTTCTGTCATGTCTGAACCCAGGTCATTTTAACAACACTGCCCATCATCATCTCACCATCTTGCTTTGCTACAATTGCTCCCAGGTCTCTATCTCACTTTCTGTGTAACATTCTCCAGTCCTACAACCCTCCAAGGTATCAATGCTCCTGCAATCCAGGCTCTTGCATATCCTCAATTGACAACATTCCACCTCCAGTGAGCGTGCCTTTAAAGCTGCCTAGAAAAGCTTTGGAATTCCACACACACACACACACAACCCCCCCCCCCCCCCCGCAACCATAGCTCTCTGACTTCATTTAGGTCACGTCTTCAAACCTACCTCTTTGACTGAGCTTTTGGTCAACTCCTAATATCTGCTTAGTTATCAGAAGGGGAGTGGTGGATGTGAGCTATCCTCTATAATGTTGATAGGAACCGAGGAAAGGTTGGTGTGGAGTCCACCCCCTCCATGCTGACTCGCCTCGCAGCCAGAAATTGCTATGGGCAGACAAAACAAGGTCAGTGTGGGATCTTCCACGCCTCATTGGGAGCCAATCAAGTTGGCTGGGTGCTGCATCAATCCTGGCAGTGCCAAGAGCTCATCAGTGCAGAGGGAGGTCCATGGATCCTGGGAAACATGAATGTCGGGAGTCTTGGGCAAATTAGGTGGTGGTGGGGGTGCGGTTTGCCAGGTGCTGGGGCAATGGGTTGGCAGCAGGCAAGTATGAAGAAATGCAGAGGGTGGGGTGTGGGAGCTTTCTATTTTACAGGTTGACAATCCACCACCGCCCCCCCCCCCCCCCCCCTTCCTTTCCTCCCTGCCCTTTGAATATTTTAATTTAGCAGTCAGGCTACCCACTCCTGCCCAACTGCCCCCACCTATCGTTTTGTGACATGGTCAGCGTCATGTCAGGACTTGGTAATGGGAGTGAGCTCAAGGGTGGGTGGGGGGAGGGAGAGATAGTAGGATGGGCACCTACTCTATTTTAATAAAAGCAAATTGCTGTGGATGCTGGAATCTGAAATCAAAAGAGAAAATGCTGGAAAATCTCAGCAGGTCTGGCAGCATTTGTAAGGAGAGAAAAGAGAGAAAATACCCACTTTATTTCATTTGTTCCCCACAGCTGGTAAAACGCAGCCCCTTGTCTGAAAACACGCTAACAAAGCGCAACATTTTGAACAATTTATGACATTAAAAGGTGCAATATAAAGCAAGTTGCTTTTGTTATAATCACGCAAATGTGTTTTCACTCAGTTGCAAAAAGGTTTAATTTACTCTAATGAAATGCTGTATTGTACTGCTCCCTTCATAAAAGATAAACGGTCGGTGCTTCTGATTTGTGTCACTTGTGCAGTAAGCAAACTATTACTTCAAAGATACTCTTCCTTTGACTGACACATACAGCTGTAGAGCTGTGAGGCACCTGCTAGAGGTGACTTTATACAGATGTTATCAAACAGTCACTGATAATTAATTAATAGATGTTCAGAATCTGCTAACTGAAAGAGACACTAAGGGAGACTTTTATAACAATTTTGTCAACTGCTTTCACAATTTCACTTTAATATTTAACACTCATCAACAATTATGCAAGTTTCTTTTTGCATTAATTTCTTTAGCTCAGTCAATTTAAAAGCATATTAAGTGCTCTTACACAGCAACCAGCAAAGTCTGCTATTAAATTTAGGGTTTGCCTTTTGGATCTATTGAAGGAATCCTGTAATGAATGCAAAGCTTTCACTCCCCGAAGGGGGAAAAAAAATCAGGTATCTAATTGCAACACATTATTTACATAAAGAATAAGTTGTTTCATGTGGTTCATTTTTTAAATGTGTAGTGTGAGATGATCATTTGCATATAGGTTGCTTTGAGTGACTTCCTGCAGCTGTTAAGGATCATAAAATGCTTCCAGAGACAACAGATTTTGCAGTAAATTTCTCAGAGCCATCACAAAATTGATGAGGTTTACTAAATTGTCAACGGTGAATCTGACAATTTCATTCTCCCCAAAAAATATGAATAGCTTCCCACATCCTCATTACATAGGATACACAGCACAGAAACAGGCCATTTGGCCCAATCAATGCATGCCAGTATTTATTCTCCACTTGGGCCTCATCTCACCTTTCCTCATCTGAATCTATCACCGTAATTCTCTATCCTTTCCTCCCTCACAATGCTTGTCAAGCTTCCCCTTAAACACATCTACGTTATTCATATCAACCACTCCCTGTGCAGGCGAGTTCCATAGACCCACTATTCTATGGGTAATGGTTTTTCCTGAATTTCCTGTTGATTTTTTTGATGACTATCTTATACTGATCGCCTCTAGTTATGTGCTTTCTCAGAAGGGGAAACATTCTGTCTGTATCCACTCTATCAAGCCCTTTCTTAATTTTAAAGATCATTATTAATTTACTCCTCAGCCTTCTTACTTAAAGAGAAAAGAGACCCAGCCTGTCAATCCTTTCCTGACATTTATACGCATGCATTTCTGGTAGAATCCACATAAATTGTTTCTGTACCGTCTCTAGTGCCTCTACATCCATTTATAATATGGCGACCAGAACTGCACGCAGTTTCTAGGTATGGTCTAATAAAGGTTTGATACAGCTTTAGCATAACTTCCCTACTTTGATTCTATCCTTCCATCTTCTCTATAGTTTACAACGTACTAAAATGTCTGTGGCCAGAATTTTCCAGCCCCTCCGGCTGACAGGATCTTCTAGTCCTGCTGAAGTCAATGGACATTTAAATGGCTTGCTGCATCTGCCTTGAGGAACCCACCGTGGCTGGCCTGGAACATTCCAGCCCAGCTTTTTTAAAACTGTTCACTAGCACAGCCTGTGTTTATTGCCAAAGATTTAAAACAACTCACTCCTAGATTTAAACAAAAGCAGAGATGCGATGGATGTTGGAAATCCAAACACTCAGAGGATGTAGGTTGTTCATCCAGCAGAAGTTACTCTTCAGTTATAAGCAATAAAATGAAACAAAACTTACTCCAAAAGATAAATCAAAGAAAAAGATTTAATAAAGAAACTTCATTACTCCAACACTTGAGACTTCACCTTGGGCCATTCCAAGCTTCCAACAATTCCCAACAGGTTCTTATTTATACTGAGTCAGCTGATCATCACATCATTTTTGTCATTAGTTACATAATTTACTGGGTCAGCTGACCCTTACAGCTTATTATCATTGGTCACATTCTGAGGTCACGTACCAACCCAACTCAAGTTCAGCTTCTTCCCTGCTGCTGTCTTGACCTACCTTGCATTAAGTTGATCTTTATCTACACCTTAGTTATGACTCTAACACTACATTCGCACTCTCTCGTTTCCTTCTCTATGAATGATATGCTTTGTCCGTATAGCGTGCAAGAAACAAAACTTTTCACTATATGTTATTACATGTGACAATAATAAATCAAATCAAATCAAAACAGATCCAATGTTATTATTGACTTAATAACATTGAGCATGACTTAAAGTTTCAACTGAAAGGATTCTCAAAGTGTTGTTTCAAGGTGATAACATAGGTCGCAATTTATTTTCATAGAATGACTCAGGTGCTATTTTTATTTGATTTACTTCCATTTAATTTTAAACCCCTATATTTATCCCAGATTTATCTAAAACTTTCTGTTGCCCGTCACAATCTCAGGAAGTGCCCAAATGCTTGACTTTTGTAGAGTAGTCAGTTACAATATAGGAAGTGCACCAGCCAGTAGGAACACAGCAAAGTCCACCAACAGCAATTCAATAACAACCTGGTCATCTCTTCTTTTAGTGATGCTGACTGAGGGATAGCTATTAGCCAACGAAATACAGAGAAGTCCCTGCTCTTCCTTAGACTTGTGAGGCAGAGGAATCTTTTACATCTAACTGAGAGGGTACATAGGATTTAATGCCATTTCCAAAAGGTAGCAGAATGAATTTTGAAGGGTGTTGCTATCTCTGCCTAATTACTTAGAAGATATTGCACAGAAACAGGCCACTTGGCTGTATACAAGCCTTCTTGATCCTTATTTCATCTTACCTGTCAGCAATGGTTGGGAGCTTCAAGTTTTTAGGTGTTCCAATCAACCACCTGTCCTGGTCCCTCCATAGGGACACTATAAGCAAGAAACCCCACCAATGCCTCTACTTTCTCAGAGGACTAAGGAAATTTGGCATGTCCGCTACAACTCTCACCAACTTCTACAGATGCACCATAGAAAGCATCCTTTCTGGCAGTATCACAGCACCATGGTAGCACAGTGGTTAGGACTGCTGATTTACAGTGCCAGAGACCCAGGTTTGATTTCCGGCTTGGGTCACTGTCTGTGTAGAGTTTGCACATTCTCCATGTGTCTGTGTGGGTTTCTTCCAGGTGCTCCGGTTTCCTCCACATTCGGAAAGGTTAGGTGCCTGACTGTGGCAACTAGGGGAATTTCACAGTAACTTCATTGCAGTGTTAATGTAAGCCTTACTTGTGACACTGACAAATAAATTTAAAGTTTAAGCTTGTTATGGTTCCTGCGCTGTCCAAGGCCGCAATAAACTACAAAGGGTCGTGAACAAAGCCCAGTCCATCAATCAAACCAGCTTCCCATCCATTGGCTCTATCTACACCTCCCACTGCCTCGGAAAAGCAGCCAGCATAATTAAGGATCCCATGCACCCCAGACATCCTCTCTTCCACCATCTTCCTTCGGAAAAAAGATACAAAAGTCTGAGGTCATGTCCCAACCAACTCAAAAACAGCTTCTTCCCTGCTGCCATCAGACTTTTCAATGGGCCCACCTCACATTAAGTTGATCTTTCCCTACGCTCTAGCTATAACTGTAACACTACATTCTGCACTCTCTCCTTTCCTTCTCTATGAACAGTATGCTTTGGCTGTATAGCGCACAAGAAACAATACTTTTCATTGTATATTAATACATGTGACAATAATAAATCAAATCAAATCAAATATCCTTCCACTCCTTCCTCCCTAATGAAGGATAAATTGTTTTTCACTTTAAGACTGGTATTCTTGTAAATCTGTCCTGATGATGTGTTATCAAGCTTCCTCTTAATTTTATGGTATTTACCTCAATCACCAAGCAATAGCAAGTTCCAAGTTCCCAGGTGAAGACACTGAAATGATATCAATGCTAGGGCCAGCCTTCTAAAGATTTCAGCAACTGTTATAGAGCAATGTTGGTTGAGCCAAGGGGACAAATCCTTTCCAACAGACCGTGGAAGATATCAGAGGTGAAAAAAATGGAAAGATATAAAAAAAAGCCTTGTGTTGTTTTAAAATACTGCGGGTTATGTATCAATTACCGCTATTTCATAGATATACCTAACCTGTTATTCCCAATAAAACAAAAAAAACTACCATTCCAGTTCATGTCAACCATATCACAGCAAATCAAGCTAAGGAATATAGTCACAGGCCTCTGTGCCAACCTATAGCTTGTAATTTCTATAGAAGTGTTCCCACATCATAAGGTGCATGAAAGATTAATAAATTAGCCTGGGTCCACTCATGAGCAAGTGATGAAACTTGAATCCCTTCAAGTGTCACTGTCCTTTACATAACATATTCCTAATTATGGGTCCCTTTTCCCTGATGAGAACAGAAAGGTGATTGGGAATATGAAGAAAGATCCCTCTGCTTACTCCACAATGTATCAGTGCCTGAGTTTACTTTGCACAGCTTATTGTCCCACCAGAAATGATCATGTATAGTCTAAAGAAGGCAAATCAAAACGTGATATGGAAAATAGTTTCATTTACAATATTTTTTTCACCTCAGTTTTATATTTATTTCTATTTTACATAAAATTACATAAAATTTATAGCACACAAACAGGTCATTTGCCAAACTATGCCAGTGTTTATGCCTCAAATGAGACTCCTCCCACCTCTCTCATCTTGCCTGTTCAGGATACCCTCCTATTCCTTTCTTTCTTATGATACTTACCTTCCTCTTGAATGCATCAATATTATTTGGTTCAACAATTCCTTGTGTAGTGAGTTGCACATTCTCACCACTCTCCGGGTAAGAACATTTTTTATCAATGATTTTGTTAGCGATTATCTTATGTTCATGATGTCTAGTGTAAGATTTGGTCTGGTAGTCACAGATTACCCAAAAGGAGGGGTTCGAGGCTACAAGTAGTGGTTTTAAGCAACTTATTAAGAAGTGACAGTTTAGATATGGTGCATATGTTAAATAGACGGGAGAAACATTTAACCTGTAACAGATGAGCTAGTTTACTGCTCCTGAATGGTACACAAGAATAGATGAAGCAGAGCACAAAAGCAAAATACTGTGCATGCTGGAATCTGAAACAAAAACAGAACAGGCTGGAAAATCTCAGCAGGTCGAACAGTGTCAATGTTTCAAGTCTGGATGACCCATCAACAGAGCTGAAGACCAGGAAAATCAGACAAGATTTGTAGTGGTGAGGATGGGGCAGGTTGGGGCGGAGGGGTGAGCTGTATGGAGGAATAGCACAGACAAAAAGATAAAGGGAATGTAAATTGTAATGATAAAGACTGAGAATGGTGCTAAGAGCATCCAAAAATCACTTACTACAGATGTGTTCACTCAGAACCACTAGGAACCATAGAAAGGGTTGAGAGCTTCAAGTTTTTAGATGTCCAGATCACCAACAGCCTGTCCCGGTACCCCCCATGCTGACACTATACTTAAGAAAGCACACCAACGCCTCTACTTTCTCAGAAGACTAAGGAAATTTGGCATGTCAGCTACAACTCTCATCAACCTTTACAGATGTACTATAGAAAGCATTCTTTCCAGTTGTATCACAGCTTGAAATGGCTCCTGCTCTGTCCAAGACTGCAAGGTACTACAAAAGGTCGTTAATGTAACCCAATCCATCACGCAAACCAGCCTCCAATCCACTGACTCTGTCTACACTTCCCATTGCCTCGGCAAAGATGTCAGCTAATTAAGGACCTCACACACCCCGGACATTCTCTCTTTCACCTTCTTCCTTCAGGAAAGACACAAGTCTGAAGTCATGGTGCATCCGCCTCAAGAAAAGCTTAGTTACCTTGCATTAAGTTGATCTTTCTCTACACACTAGCTATGACTGTAACACTACATTCTGCATTCTCTCATTTCCTTCTTTATGAGCGGTATGTTTCATCTGTATAGCATGCAAGAAGCAATACTTTTCAATGTATACTAATACATGTGACAATAATAAATCAAATTAAATCAAAATGGAGTCCATCAGCTCCCACTGCATGCGGATACAACATATCACTTGGCCTTCCATCCCTCTTTTATTTAATTCGCTTTTAATTTTTAAGAAGTTTTTAGCTTCTTGACCTGTAAAATATATCTCCTCATTACCTTTAATCCGAAAGAAACTTAGAATAGTTAATTGAAATTCATCTTCTGTAAGAACATCTCATCCATTTAGTGAACACAAGGTTCTATCACATCAGGTCCAGGAACGTCTGCATGAAGGCCTGTGATTAGGTAACACCCTTCTTGAGAACAAAGCACAATTGACTGTTTTGCCTTTGTTATCTCTGAAACCAGGGACAGGAGAGAAACTTCTTTCTCTAAGAAACCACAGCCTCATTTTTTTTAAAACTATTATCTTCAGCATTTTCTATAGTTTTTTTCCAAACTACGCTTCCTTATACTCTATTATTAAAACTACTTTTCCTGTACTAGTTCTAAAAGCATTTTCTCTATATCACCCTATCAATAGTAAGGCTATCATCACTCAGTGTTATTATGGAGTAAAATTGAACAGCAACTTCCGGGTCCACTTATACTCAGATGAACAAGGAAATCACCATGGAGTTTCCCCCCTCCTCCACTGGCTCTACTACAACAATATCTCGCCAGTAGAATCAGCACTGAAATACATGCAGCATCTTAAAATCGCAACAGTTACCTACTAAGTGCCCAAGAGAAATTAAGGCTGGTGCATTCAGATGTTGGGAGGCTTTTTTAAAGACAGCATGGCTCCAGCATTGCTGGCTGTGCTCCCCCTAAGCTCTAGAAATCCCTCCTTAAACCACTCCACCTCTCTACTTCCATTTCCTCATTTAAGATACCCCTTTAAAGACTTCCTCTTTGACCAAGCTTCAATATCTCCTTAAGTGGCTCAGTGTCAATTCTTATTTGAAGATGATCCTATGGAGAATCTGCGAGTGCTTTAACTACATTAAATAAAGGCACTATACTAAAGTCCAAGTTGTTATTGTTATCAAATGGTTGAAGAGTCGCACTGTTGGCTCTCGTGCTTAACACTGATCACTGCGTTATCGCGGCATGGTGGCACAGCGGTTAGCACTGCTGCCTCAAAGCACCAGGAACCCAGGTTCAATACCGGCCTCAAGTGACTGTGCGGAGTTTGCACATTTTCCCCGTGTCTGTGTGGGTTTTCTCTGGGTGCTCCGGTTTCATCCCACAATCCGAAGATGTGCGGGTTTGGTTGACTGACCATGCTAAATTGTGTCAGGGGAACTAGCTAGGTAAATATGTGGGTTATAGGTATAGGGCCTGGGTGGGATTGTGGTCGATGCAGACCCAATGGGCCAGATGGCCTCCTTCTGCACTGTAGGGATTCTATGATTCTATGACCACATAATCAGATCAGTTTAGCAACACTCCTAACCCTAGGTTTTCTGAATGATGATACTTTGCTTGCACAGTAACCAATCTGAAACGTATCACTAAAGCTAAAGTAACATAGGAGAAAATCTGAGCTTATCAGCTTGAACACAGCAAGTCTCATCTTGTTAACGTGAACAGATCATCCCTCCCCTCATGGGATTCAAAGATGTACACATCAGATCCTGACTCCAAAAGCAATTCTCCCACATCAATGGATACACAAAGCAGCGTTTCCTTAAGACCGTAAGTTTCTGCAGCAGTTACTGCAATGAAGAATTAATTTATAATGCTATTTACATGGTCAACAATTCAGTTTTGCGGTCAAGAGCTCAATATTACCAAAACAAAAACCATCAATGATGAGAGGTATTTTTGGCTGCATTAGTTTATTTTTCTCAACAGGATTAACTGCTGACAGTTTTGCCAAGGTGCAGGAATATAGATTGTGATTGAGCAGAGCAAAAAACAGACTTATAATTGAAGAAAGGAGATTTTAAGTACTAACGCTGTGTGAATGTTTGTCAATCAATGCCTTTGATAGCTGGTGGGACAATGTATGAATTGCACAACCATCAAGCAGTTCAGGTTTTCTGGCACAGGTTAACAGATTGCACCAACTTGTGAATGACAGTTCTAGCTGAGACCCGTGAGAAAGGGCAGGATCAGTGAAAGGCTGTCATCTTTTGATGTGATGGTATATTTTTAGTGTGGCGCTTTAGCTGGTCTAAACCAGATCGCCCATTGATTGGTCTGAAGTCAGCAGAGAGACTGTGCAAAGTCAGGGAGTCCACTGCACGATTCTCAACAACCTCGTACAGTGTGAATGTATCTCATGGGTCAGCTCAGGGAGTAACAGTATAAAATTAAGAAGTGCATCGTCACAATAAATATAGTTTTATGTGCTGCTCATGTGCATGGGACCATATACCAACCCCTGGAGAGACAGCCTTCCAGTCACAAAAAAGCATTGGCGGAGGTGGCACCTTTCAGATGACAGCAAAGTCCCATCTGCTCCTTGAGGTGAACATAAAATATGCATGACACCATTTCGAAGGAGACCAGGGGAATTCTCCCCAGTGTGCTGGTCAATAATTATCCCTCCATCAATATCATATTGTTGTTTGTGGGAGAGTGCTGTGAGTAAACTGCCACATTCCCTGACAACTAACTACATTTCAAAACTACTTCATTGGTGCCGAGGTCATAAAAAATGCTTTATAAATGCAAGGTCTTTCCTTCTAACACATGGAGTTAGTCTTTGGATGGGATTTTCCAGCCATGCTCAGCCTAATGCCAGAAAATCCCATCCAAGGTCCTTTGCATGGTCCGTGTCCCATCTGCTACGATTCCTGTGGCAGGCAAGCGGGACAGGAAAATTCTATCCTTTGTCTCCTATCTCTCCACTCCACCTTTGGAAATGGTTCATTTAACCTACTGCGGTTTCCTTCACCCTGCTTTCAAACTGTCTTTGAACCTTCTTCTCTGACCCTTATTATTTTCCTCTCGGCCAATACAACCTAACATTTACAGCTTTGTTTTCCTGGGTACATGCCCACGTTCATTATTAAAATGAGTGATATTGCTGTATATTTAATGGATTCATATGACATTGCTATCTCTGGTGCTGTAACTGAGACTTTACCCCCATTTAAAATAAATAGAAAATGGTCATATTAAAACAGTGGACAAATTATCAAATACAATGAGAATTTGTTTATTACTATTACCAAAAATAATTTCTAAACTCAATAAAGGGATGTAGCAAGAGACAATCACAAGCAAGAATCAAGGCAGAAGCAGATTACTTTGTTAACATTACCAGAATGTGCATGATTCAACATTAATTTTCTGTCAAATGCAGTGGGACATATTCCCTTATGAAAAGTAGTGTACACATCACAATTAGATATTTATAAATAGTCTGCTCTAAGATGCTGGAACATGCACAACATTTCTGGGAAGCCTTGGCCAGAGACCTTCCCTGGACAATAAATCCTGCACGTCAAATGGATACCCATTTCTACAACTGCCCCAACACCAAGAATCTAAATACTATGCATTTACAAATCACTTCCTTGTTGCAGGAAAAGATAGGTTATTGTAACTGACTGCAGAACAAAATAACTTCAGATAACATGACATGGTGAGCAACACTGAGAAACCCATATCTTTCAGGGAGGGAAGGTGCATTGTACGCCACCTTCAATATCAAAGAGGCAGACTGAATATTACACTGGAAGAGAGAAAATCATCTGTACATGTGCATCTAAATGTTACATGCGTTTGGAAGGAACTGAAAATCCATAGGAATAGCCCCTTATTTTTCTAGTCTTCTGGGCTCAACATTTGAGTTCAACAACAGCTTTGATCCTGCTTAAACTTTTTACTGTGGCTTTCACTGTGATAGGCCTTTAAACATACTTTGAAAGGCAGTTCCTTGTCCTTCTGGGTTTGGCTGCGCAGGTCAAAGCACAGGAATGTGGCATCTTCCTTCCAAAATGAACTCCTGGCCCAAGTATAGGCATCGCTGATTGTACAGGACACAGTTCACCATTCACAAATAGATATCTCATGGCGTCTATTCCACAGTTGGATTTTGCCTCTGTTTCTTGGTCCTACCCAATTCAATAGCACTCACTCTTTACCTTTCTAAAGGTATAGCTCTGGGTTCTGTGGTGAAACACAACAGGTTAAAAGTCTGCATTCTGCAGTCAGTTTCCTCCCTTGCTATTACTTTCACACCGCCCCCCACCTTGCCAAAAACAACCCCACCAGTTTTCCTTTCAACACAACTCCACCCATTCTCTCCATTGCAACTGCAGGGCTTTCTTGTTTCTAAAAGCCCCTCAGCTGGGTCAAAGTTCTAGCATAGCTTGTAAACACCTTCGGGTATACTGAACCAAACCTAATGGAAACCCCAACTCACCTTAAACTGAAACTAAATTTTACACTCTTCAACCATAATGTAACCTACAATAGACATAGTTTGAACAGTATCTCCTGCAGGGGTAATCACAAGTAGTCTGGATCTAGAGCAATTGTGATGCTTTGCCACAAACCTAGCCTTGTCCTTTTTAAGTGTTCTGGGAATCCAGGTAATTACAGTTGCATGAAAATTGCTGGGGTCGGTTAGAGGGCCACAAATGGTTCCAGGTTAGGAGTATCTCCAATAATGCATCTGTCACAAAAAAAAGATTATTTTACATCTGTTACAAAATACTGATGTTTGGAGTGTGACGTGTGTCGTGGACAGAAGTCTTGAAAAGGGAATGCTGTGTGGCACTGGTTGCAGTAGGTTGTAGGTTATGCTGTTATTTTTGAAAAACAAGAGTATTACACTGTGTAATAAACAATATATAGTTAGCTTCTTTATTTACTTAGCAAACGCAAATCCCTGAAGCCCAATGAGAGCCTCCTTTGCTGAGCTTAAGATGATTAGTTTACTACTCAGTCTGTAGAGAGGACACTCCTTGGTAATGTGCACCGTCGTTTGTTTTTCTCCATAGCGCATAAGGGCATTTGTACTGAGGCCCTAGCAGTGAAGGCTGGTTGCAAAGGGACATCAGCTAATCCTGGACCTGTGGGGAGAGTGATGTTAGCAAGGAAAGGAAGCCAGGGTGGTGTATTGAGCAGAGAGTTGCAGTTATAAGGTACACTGCTGCACTTAAATGAGTGTTAATAAGGTATGTGCGTGTGATGATCTTTGTCAGACAGGTACACTATATTTTGCTGTGGAATATGAAAGGGCAAATGCTGAGGTCCAGAGTGTTGGAGTGCTGAATTTCTAAACTCTGCTGCTGAACAACTCTCTCCACTTAAGGCAACAAAGTGTAATTGTTGTGCTTTGCACAGGTGAATCAGATCCCGATTGGCCTTAGCAGATTAATTAAAGGGCAGGTAAGACTTTCCAGTCCTTCCCCACATAAAATAGAGATCCTGGAATCAATAAGAAGTTATTTTATGTACATCTCCAATCAATTATACAGAATTAATAGCAAGGTCTATGCTGTTTAACTCCGCATGAGCCTCCTACATTGAGCCTTATTTCACCTACGATAAATATCTAGATCATGGTTCATGTTGACATTTGAGAGATAATATTTAGTTCTGGGAATATTGTTGTTGTGAAGGAAAGGTAACTAAAATGCTAGGCTTTAGAAATAACCTAAAAAGAAATAGCAGTTCAGAAGCTTACCCATGTAACTGAATCAAAACAGAAGAAATGGAGCCACAAAATAGCATAAAAGTCGGCTTACTTCGCTGGAGAGCTGGCAATGTGATGTCTACACTGCTTTCAAAGAAATGCAGTTCAGAGAGTTTTGGGAATTACAGCGAAATTAGTTTAAAAAGATTCAATGAACCTTGAAATGCTATATTGTCATGGAGATGAGTGAGGCTTAAAAAGTTTCTCTGATTTCCATTTGTCTGAGTGTTTGCCTCAGCGGAAAAGGCCGGATACCAAAAGGTGCTGCCGTTGGCAGGCTCCAGGTAGCAGAGCTCAGAAAAATCCTTTGAGCCATTCTATGCAGCTGAAAGTTGCAATTTGGACCTGTGTGTTCTGCAGCTTACAGCAGAACCCTGGGATCAATTCAGTACAGTTAGGGCTCAGGAGAAGTCCTGGGGAGCTGCAAAGATAGCAGAAGGTCACTAGTTCCATTCTTGAGAGAGTTAAAGCTCAGAAGATTGGGGAGCCATTTAAAGCTCAGTGCAGCTGGGAGACTTGAGTTTGGAGAAACCCCAGGGGTAATGCCAGCCTAGTGAAGCTAACAGCCTGTAAGAGAGTTGGACACGTGTCAATAATTAGTGACAGGAGTACTGTTTGTTAATCCCATAGAATGCAGCCTCAGAAAAGACTGAACCATTGCAAGGCGAACAATGATTGTGGGAGCCCAAATTTGGGTGGCCTTTGAGGGAATTCAGAGGTGAGATCTTTGAAAGTGAAGAGTTGAAATCCCTCGTGAGGGAGACAGAATTTTAACAAGATATTGTGACTCACAGTGGTCACTGACATCTGAGTGGCTTGATGAGAAATTCATGCAACGTGTCTTGATCGCATCAGCCAGTTAATTTTCAATGTGGTGTATTCAGCCACAGTTAGCATGGTCAATTCATATTTACTGCATGTTAAATTTAAAAGTTTAACACAAGATAGATATTTAGATATAGATTGTTTCACTTCTCTGACTTTGTACAGTCAAGCTTATTTTGATTGTTTAAAACCATGGAATCATATGGCTTTATTCCCTTATTAAGTAGCCAGGGTTTCAAACTTTATCTATTTTAGCAATAAAATTATTGTTCCCCAACTGGATCATAACAACCTCAACACATGACTTTAAAAGATGCAGAGATCAATTAAGGATGAAAACAAAGGGAGCAGAATTTGCACAAAGACTCCTGAAGTAATAGAATCGTACTGTGCAGAAGGAGGCCATTTGGTCCTTTGAGTTTGCACCGACCACAATCCCCATAACTCCATGCATTTACCCTAGCTAGCCCCCTGACACTAAGGGACAATTTAGCAGGTGTGCATGCACATGCCTATATGATGCATATGCATTTACCAAGACATTGCTTATGAAGCACCACATTGCTGGGTGAAGGCAGTGGAGTGGGAGGTGAGTTCCTGGGGAGTGACAGTGAATGTTGGGCTGTATATTTGCACTGAAACATTTTAGAAAAATGTTAACTGGAGACCTTGAAGTGCTTTTTTAATTGTTACTGGATGAAAAGTAAATTCTGTATCTACCGCAGACAGATAAATAAAACTGTTACCTCATACACTAACCTTACACAATATGGCAAAGTGACCCATAATCTTAATTTCTCAATTGTTTGATGTTCATTATGAGTATAAATACCCCAAACAATGTATAAATGTTATACAAATATTAAGCTAATTTGCAAAAGTCTTTCTTTAGCTCTGCAGCAGAGTGTAGCATTAACCAAAGTGAAGTTAAATAAATGTTTAAATTCGGGACCGTTATTTCAGAATCTGCCTCCAAATTTGAAAAATAGTGCAATAGTTCCAGAATTATTGGAAAAATGTGTTTTAAAAAGGCACATTTAGAATATGTAACTACATACAAGGAAAATCTCTAAATTATCCCATTCCTCTGTTTGTCAGATTTCTCAATATCAACTTTATGCAATTCCGGCCCTTTAACATAACAAATTATGCCAAAGTGATTTGTTGACATCGAGTGACATGGCGAGCCATTAGAGCAGTTGTTTTGTTGAAGAGGTTGGTTCTAAAGAATCTTAAAAGGAGCAGAGGGAGGTGTTTGGGGAGGGAGGTTTAGAATTTTAAAATCGAGGCAGGAGCCAATGTAGGTCGGTATGCACTGAGGAGATGGGTCAACAGGATATGATGTCAACTAAACCGTAGGCAGTTTTAGATGACCAGAAAGGTTAGAATATGTGAAGCCAACAAGACATGCACTGGAGAACTCAGATCTGGAGATCACAAAGGCACGAATGAAGGTTTCAACAGCGGATGAGTTGAGGCAGAGGTGCAGCTGGGCAACGTTGCAAAGGTGAACATTCACAGGCATAACAGTCAGATGTATCTGTGCTTTGGTGCTTATGGTTTGTGTGAACTATATTTCCAGAGATCAGCTATTTTGCAATGCACACGTCTGCTTTTAAAGCAACCCCGGTGAACTTGAACAACGTGAACTCAAACTTGAAAAACTTAACCTTACTCTGGCATTTTCAAGAAAAATAATTTCTGGCTCCTTTCAACATTGTGTCTTGGTAAGGGTGAGAGGGTTACATTTCCAGAAATTTTCTACTGGATTGGTAGAACTCAGGAAGCCCTGGTATGTTCTATGGTTGGCAGGTTTTACTGTCAATAATTAAAATCTCCACAAGTGAAACCACTGTTGTTATGTTGCCAGGTTTAGCTGGATGAGTCTCATCACAGCAATTTGTTAACATAAAGCTCTGACGTCACATAGGAAACATTAAATGCTATTGTCCATTTTAATGATTTACTTGCAAATTTCTGTGAGGATTGTGCTGCAAATCTTATTCGTGATAGTAAGGCAGATTAATGAGAAACCAAGTTTGTGGCTGATGGATTTCCTACAAAATATTTGAAACAATTTGATTAATTCACTTTTAGTTGCTGAACTTTGCTAACTGCTCCTGCTTGATTAGCTTTCTTCATACTTTGCTAATAGTTCATCACTAGGATCTTATCTACCAGCTTCCCTTGCATTTGATTGCATTCCCTTACAACCTACTAAGTGGCAATTTCTTGCTGTTTTATGAATACAAAAAGTAAGCCAATCAGCCACAAGCTGGTTGCGTTGATCATGTCTGACACGACAAGATAAAATGTCTCGGGCACAACATAAAACATACATGCAACATAATGTGATGTCAGACAGTAGTTCCGTAAATCAGAAAGGCAAGGAAAGAAATGGGCTACAGAAATGATCAGGGAGAAATAAACTATTGCCTTTCCCCCAAGAAAGAATTGAAAAAAGGTATTGATAAAGCAAGGGAAGACATTTCCACTGACCAATTTAAAACTTCCGACTATCGGATAACTGTTTAAATACTATGAATTTTCACTCCAGCTCATATCAAAAAAAATTGTCTCCCATCAGAATTTTACCCAATAGATGTAAGTCATTTTAACAGGCAGTATACTTTTTTGCACCAGATTTCATACAAAATATTATAAATTACAACACAGAAATCGGCCATTTGGTCCATCAAATCTGTGCTGGCATATATGCTCTACTTCTGTACAAGGGTCATATGGACTCAAAACTTTCTCTCTTCACAGTTGCTGCAGGACCTGCTGTGTTTTTCCAGCATCTTCTGCTTTTATTTCCCATTCCCACTCTATTTACTTCATCATAATGCAGTTAATACAGATCACTTCTCAAACATTAATACGCATTACTGGGGTGTTCTTGTGGAGCGGTGATGTAATGTGCCAGTGACTGCTGACAGCAGGGCCTAAGCATGATTCTGTCCAAGTCACCTGGATATGTATTAATTTCCTACAATAACAGGATATGCATAGCAGTGAGGACAGATCAGAGAGAGTTTCATTCAACTTCAAGTATTGTGTGAATGGGAATCTGTCTAGGTGTAAAGGTGAGATTCAGTTACCACGTTAACATGGTCACATTGAATATGGACAACCGTTACATTGGCCAAAAAGTGAACCATCTGTATTAATGTCAACTCCAAAGTTGCCACTTATAGGACCTTAAATGCTCTGTCTATTTTAGCAGAAACAGATGTCTACATTCACTAGCTCATAGATTTCACTTACCTTTTGGCTTCCATTTCCTCTACAATTAAGATGCAGATTTACTGTCACAGAACAATCTTCCAAAGCCACATTCACAACACAGGAGATAGTAGAGAAGTGACTGACAGTACAGCAACTGCACTCAAGTGATAGCATTATAAGCCATGACAGTAGTGGCTCAACATTCAGATTTGGTTACTGCCACTAACTCATTGCTGCCTAACCAGTGCTGCATGACATATAAAATGTGGTTTGTCACTGCTGGTGCTGTTTTGTTATAATGTTATTAACACTGCCATGTTGTACTGGGCACTGAACATCAGGCAAATCATGTTTGCAGCAACATGCCCACAATAAGTAGTGGAAACGGTGATGCAATTTTCAATCCCCTTTTATTCCGGGACAACTTCAAGGAACCTGGAGTTCCACCTCAGCTACATTACAAAAATATTACTGTCAGTTAACTGTTAGACCAACCAGTATTGGAGACAGCTGAGCAACTTTGTAATGTGGTACAGTGCTACATTACAAAAATATTACTGTCAGTTAACTGTTAGACCAACCAGTATTGGAGACAGCTGAGCAACTTTGTAATGTGGTACAGCCACATAAACAGTAAAGAAGACAAGTTTCTAAGGCTGACTGTTATTCCTGAGTAAGCGCTGGAAAAGTGCCCTGGGTGGTTAGGTTTTCTGAGAGAGGCACAAATTGAGCTTGGTACTGGTTGTGCTGATTTACCTGCTAATGTGCAGTAAACCAGTCTAGAGGTTGCCATCCTGACATTTGAACTGACATTCATCTGCCTACCAAATGTGATGGGATCATGTGGCTACACATAACATATTCAACAACAACTTTTATTTATATAGCATCTGTAGTGTAATAAAACATCCTAAGGTGCTTCACAGGAAGGTTAAAACCCAACATTAGACAACTGAATCCCGTCAGGTGCTATTAGGACAGATGGCCAAACACTTGGTCAAAGAAGTATGTTTTAAGAAGTGTTTTAAACAATGCAAGAGGCAGAAGAAAATTCCAGAGCTTGGGGCCAAGGCAGCTGAAGCTACAGCCACTAATGGCAAAGTGATTAAAACTAGCGTTGTTCAAGAGTCCAGAATTAGATGAGCACAATATTTCAGAGGATTGTGGAGCTGGAAGAGGATGGAGAAATAGGGAAGGGCCAAGCTTGAAGTGTTTTTAAAAAAAAAATGGGAATTTTAAAAATTGAGGCATTACTTGGCCGGGATCCACTAAGATCAGCGAGCACAGGGATGATGGATGAGCGGGACATGGTGTAGATAGGACTTGATCAGCAGAGTTTTGTACATTCTCAAGTTTGCAGAAGGGGCTGGGCATAGATGCATTAGAATAATCAATTCTTGAGGTAATCAAGTCATAAAATATGATATCAGCAGATGAGCTGAGCCAGGGACAAAATCCAGTATTCCAGAATATGTTGACAATGGTGTCTTTCTAGCTGCTAGGATTGAGAGATAGTTTGGAAATATCTAGTTACGATGACATTGGTATAATAAATATGGGACAGGCTTAATGGGCATAAGAACATCAGAAATAGGAGGAGCAGACCACACAGCCTGTTGAGCACCTGGTTTGCCATTCACTTTGATCATGGCTGATCTTGGGATTCATTCCACTTTCCAGTCCATTTCTTATGTCCCTTGATTCCTATAGCAACTACATTCATTTTTACTCTTACCAACTTGAATGGCTCTCTGCTTCATGTTGCTGTGGTCAGTTTACTCATCCACCATGTAGGCTTTGCTCTTGTCCACACAAGATGTAAGAAGCTGTTCAGCAATTCAGGGGCTGAGGCTCCTCTACTGCTACATCCTTTTTTATTCATTTGTTCATGGGATGTGGGTGTCACTGGCTAGACCAGCAAATGTTGCCAATTCTTAATTACCCTTGAGAAGGCAGTGGTGAGACACCATCTTGAACCACTGTGGACCATATTGTGTAGGTGTACCCAGGGAGTTCCAGGATTTTGACCCAGTGACAGTGAAGGATCTTCATATTTGCCTCACTCAGACTCATACCCTTCAGTCCCTGACCATGGACCAAGTCAGAAGTACCCAACCAAACGGGTGTAACTGTCTCCTAGAACAAACTGTCCAGGAAATCCCCACCCCACCCCCCAAGCTCTGGAGCTGCAAACACTGCAGATATAGTTGCAATGGATCATATCAGTCTTCACCAGTCCCACATGCTACAGCTGCAACACATCACCTGCCCTGTCATCTTTATTATGTTTTACGTAACTAATTAAATTTCAACTTTAGAAGTATCACTCAACTGTTATTTGAAGTTACAATAAGGAGATTAAGTAATTAAGCTATAAATTTAATGCAATGTTTATATCTTTCCAGTAACTGTTTAAAGTCATATCCCCATTTAGAGGGTTTAAAATCTTAAAACTCGACAACCAGTCACCCACCTGCTCACCTAATTAATGCTTTTGAACAGTCACCTGATACTGTCTTTTCTCTTCCCACCGTGTTTGTGTTACCAAAGAAATGCAAAATGTAAAAATACAACAGAAAATAACAAACTAAATTCCATGTATATTTCCACAGATTTATAGACTGACATTCCTATTTGTTTCATTTCCTTCAAATACTATTATGCTTAGAACTTCCCTCATGAAATTAGGAAAAGGGACTTTACGTGTGTATGCACACAGAGGGAAAGAGCAGGAAGAGATAGCAAGAAACAAATCTGTGCCAGAATTTCAAAAGGAGCAGAGTAAACATCTTCGACAATAACATTAAAAATCAAGGCAGAAAAGAGACATAAATGAGTCACATTCACTGTAAAATGTAATCATCCAATAACCTGAAAGCTTTGGAACCTCACACCCCAGAATTTATTGCTCTCTTTCATTATGCATTATTTTGCAGAACGTAAATTGACTGAGATGGAAGCTATTTTGCATGGAACAATGACTATGGCTAACAAATGAGAGTTCTGGAGGCTGGAAGTCAGTCCCCTACCTCATCTGCCACCCCTCATGACTGCAGCCACCTGCTGTTTTATTGTCGCAGCTGGAGCAGGTTCACACTTCCCAGTGCCGAGTTCTGCCCACAAGCAGCAATCTCTCTCCTCGGCTCATTACTTTGATGAACTTTTTATGGTCAGCACCCATGAAGACTTCATCTAGGACTGTACAACCTCTACTAGCTTCAGGGGAGTTCTTAGGAGCTGTGCTGAGGTGATGATATAAACTGGTACTTAGGCAGTTGCTATGTGACAATTACGAGGGAAAGCCATCAGTACAACAGCAATCTCTGACTGCACAAACCTCCCTCAACAGGTATAATTTCACTCAATCTATTTTATCCCTGGTGTTAATTTATTAATGAATGCAGCTATCATTAAAATCAAATGAAAAAAATGATGCCTCTATATTTGCTGGACATCATTTTCAATCTTTACAATAATTATAATTTTGCTTCAAGTTCTGTTTTAATATTGTATATCAGTATTGTTCTGTCAAACATCAATTTTATAGACAGGCAAAACCATCGCTACATGGTTTAGATTTCAATATGACACAGCCAAATCACATTGCATGTAAATAACCAGTTGTTAATAATTATTCCAACAAAGGGCCATCGACTTGAAATGTTGGGCTGAATTTTCCCAGCCCCGGGGTCACAGTTTTGTAGGTGAGGAATGTTAGTCAATCCATGCTGGCTGATGAAGTTAAAACAAAGACACAGCTGTTTCCTGACTTAGTTCACAGTCAGCACAACTCCAACACCACTGTCCCAGTTATCCCCATTCATAGTACAAATACCCATCACCTGTTTAACAATGTGATTGCCATTGAACTTCAACATTGTGATTAATAAGACACTGACAAAGAATGTATGATCAATGAGGCAGGTTGGCTCTGCAACATGTTCCCATTCCATGGGTTTTTCCCAGAAGCAGGAACCTAGCTGCAGTAGATAGCCAATTAGGACACTTTACTGTGGAACTGTATTGTAATTTTTCCAATGGCATACAGGCCCCCACTGTGTCAGGAGCCCAGAAACGTAGTGCAGGTGCTTTCATACCAGGAGGTCCAAGCCATGAACCACATGCAGCGTAATATTCAGTTACCAGCATTAAATCACTGCTCCTAGTCTCCCAAAGCAGAAGGGCATGCCAATCCAGCAATTTAGGAGCTGATGCCTCCACTAATCTAGGTCATGCTGCAATAGCCTTTACTGCCCTCCTACTAAAGGCACCTCTCCATGATGTCACTGACTGTCCTGCTACTGACTCCTCAATAGAGTCCATTCTGTGAAAGAGACCAGCATCCCTACCCATGGATAGGGATGCCTTGAACAGAACCTCGCCTCGTTGGAGAAAAATGCTGGAAAACCTCAGCAGGTCTGACAGCATCTGCAGAGATAGAGTAGAGCAAATGTTTCAAGTCTAGATGACCTTTGATCAGCTCTGAGCTAACAGAGGGTCATCCTGACTCGAAACATTGGCTCTATTCTCTCTCCGCAGATGCTGTCAGACCTGGAGAGATTTTCCAGCATTACTCTGTTTTTGTTTCAGATTCCAGCAGCCCTTGTTGGAACCTGTACACCATTCTGAATGGGACAGGGTCTGTACTTAGCCACTTCCAGGAAAAGGGATGTACCCCCCATAGTCACTTCTGGGTTCCCAATCTGAAATTGAGGCCAACGCCAGGATTTCAACCCACCTGGCAAAATTCACAACTTAGCCTCTGTTTCTCACTCTGGAGATGCTGCCTGACCTGCTGATTATTTCTAGTCTTTTCTGTTTTTAATATCCACGGTGTTTTCCTTTTAATTATCAATATTTTGACTATTTGTAAAAAAAAATGAAAATAGCGAGTTCCACAAGTAGTAACACTACCTGAAAATCACACTGGCTTGCCTCTATTAGGGGCAGGTTTCATCTCTTCTTGTCCACTAAAGAGCCTTGGGATGCACTGAACAAAGGTGCTGTAGAAATGCGGTTCTATCTTTCTATAACTAAGTGGCAATGAAAACATTCAAGACAAATTTTGTGGCCCAACGCCTCCGCACTTGTAAGCCATTGGCAACTACAAGGGGAGGAGTGGCAACTCTACGGAAATAAGAAGAAAATTTCAGAGCTATGACGGAATTTCCTGAAACAGTGTAAACATCAAATCTCACACTCGCAATTTATTCCGAAATTCCCTCAGCACAATATTGAGGCTTGGATTCATGCTCAGAACTGATGCAAAGTCAGGAATTCTGCACTTTTGCATGGGGTGGGAGGGGGAGTTAACGAGAGGCAGAGGACTCCAGCAAAGGTTTCGCAGAATCAGCATTAAAAAAACAAAGGAAATTCAGGCACAACATGAAAAGAGGTACAAATTTCCTTGATTGTCTGCACAAAATAAAATAAACATGAAGCTCTCGCCTCAGCGCAAGTCTTCAGGAAATTCACAGATCATCATCTCAGTATATGCTTCATCAATCCCTCATTCAAGTCGGCACTATGTGCTGCCTTCTCAGCAACTTCAAATTGAAAAATGACTTGCCCTTTGGTTTCCAAATACTGTTAGGTCCTAGATAAAGGTACAAGCGTAGAATATATCTGCAACTTTTCATGAAAACAAAGCATCCAATCATGGCAAACAGTTGCCAGATACTGTAATGTATTCAAGGGGGGGCTAGATATAGCACTTGGGGCAAATGGGATCAAAGGTTATGGGAAGAAAGCAGGATTACGCTATTGAGTTGGACGATCAGCCATGATCGTGATGAATGGTGGAGCAGGCTCGAAAGGTCAAATGGTTTCCTTTTGCTCCTATTGCCTATGTTAAAAAAAGAACTTCCCATTATATATTACAAATACATTATATATTACAACATTTGATTAATTATTAAGGCTACGTACACTAATCCAGCAGCTGATTGTTGTCAGAGCAATATCAAAGTCTATTGCAGTCTCCTTTCTGTTTGGATTGAAGTCCTTATTATGTGCGCTAAAAATATAACTAGATGATCAGTCTCAAACAGAATGGAATTTTCCACATTTATAGCAGACTTCACTCAGTGAAAGCTATAAAACAGCATGAAAATTCAACAGTACATTTTATAAATATATTAACATTTTACACTTTCTTCTGGAACTTAAATGAAATGGCTGATAAACGGTTATATACTAATTTTTAGTATTTCAAATGAGGCGCTAATTGGTCAGTAACAGAGTTTTTCACCTTGCTTACCATGCCAGTGACATGAGAATGAGTGAATGCTTATCCTTTAAAGAAAATGTGTTTAGTGTAAATCAGTGTTACTAATTTTCTTATCAAAGTCATCTGAAGTCAATATAAATTAAAATACTGAGCGATGCATAGTGGGCAACTAAACCAAAGTCACCCGTTTTATACTTTCACTTAAAGTTGAAATTAGCCCCAGTGTATCCAAACTTAGAATTAATTAATAAACCAATATGATAATTCCCAACTTCATTACACCTTGAAAAGCAACATGTCAATAGAAACGGGTTTGAGACAATTTAAAAAAATAAATTTGGTTAATTAGAAACCAGCTTTCACAGCTCTTGTATCTTGACTTGTATCGTTATTAACATTTACGAATATATTAGTTACATTAAGCTTACATGGTACTAATTAATTTTAAGCTAAAAATGGTTTGCACTGGATAAAACTGAATTAAATTCAAACAGTGCAAATCTCCATTACATTATAACCTATCTCTCGCATAAGATGTAAAACCAAGACCCCTTCTGCTTTCTCAGATGGAGACGTCAAATGATCCCATGGCACTATTTTGATGACAACCATGGAAGTTATCCCTCCCCCATTCCTCCATTCCTTTTTCCTGGCGAATGTTTATTGTTTAATCAATCAACACCACAGAAACAAATTATCTGGCCATTATCATGGTGCTGTTTGTGGGAGTGTGGTGTGTGCAAATTGGTTGCCAGATCCTACATAACAAAGTGACTACACTTCAAAAGTACCTCACTGGTTATAAACCATAAGACATAGGAGCAGAATGAGGTCACTCAGCCCTTTCGAGTCTGCTCTGCCATTCAATCATGGCTGATATGATTCTCATCCCCATTCTCCAGCCTTCTCCCCATTACCTTTGATCCCCTTATTAATCAAGAACCTATCTACCTCCGTCTTAAAGACACTCAATGACCTGGTCCCCACAGCCTTCTGCAGCAAAGAGTTTCACAGATGCACCACTCTCTGGCTGAAGAAATTCCTCCTCATCTCTATTTTAAAGGATTGTCCCTTTAGCCTGAGGTTGTGCCCTCTGGTTCTAGTTTTTCCTACCAGTGGAAACATCCTCTCCACGTCCACTTTATCTAGGCCTTGCTGTATCCTACAAGTTTCAAAAAGATCCCCCCTCATCCTTCTAAACTCCAACAAGTACAGACCCAGAGTCCTCAACCATTCCTTGTACAACAAGCTCTTCATTCCAGGGATCATTCTTGTGAACCTCCTCTGGACCCTTTCCAAGCCCAGTACACCCTTCCTTAGATATGGGGCCCAAAACATCTCGCAATACTCCAAACGGGGACTGACCAGATCCTTTTACAGCCTCAGAAGTACATCCCTGCCCTTGTCTTCTAGCCTTCTTGACATGAATGCTAACAGTACATTTGCTGTCCTAACTGCCGACTGAACCTGTACGTTAACCTTAAGAAAATCTTGAACAATGACTCCCAAGTCCCTTTGTGTTTATGATTTCGTAAGCATTTTTCCATTTAGAAAATAGTCTATGCCTCCATTCCTAAGTCACACTTTTCCACATTGTTTTCCATCTGCCATATTTTTGCCCAATCTCCTAACCTGTTCAAGTATTACTGCAACCCCCCCACTTCCTCAACACTACCTGTCCCTCTACATATTTTTGTATCATCTGCAGACTTAGCAACAATGCCTTTAGTTCCTTCCTCCAAATCCTTAATGTATAGTGTGAAAAGTTGTGGTCCCAGCACCAACCCCTGAGGCACACCACTCATCACTGCCTGCCATCCTGAGAAAGACCCCTTTCTCGCCACTCTCTGCCTTCTGCCAATCAGCCAATCCTCTATCCATGCCAAGATCTTACCCTTAACATCATGGGCACCTAACTTATTTAACAATCTCCTTTGCAGCACCTTGTCAAAGGCCTTCTAGAAATCTAAATAAATCACATCCACTGGTTCTCCATTATCTAACTTCCTTGTTACCTCCTCAAACATTATGAGACATCAGATGGTCATGAAAGGCACTATAGAAATGCAAGTTTTAAATAAGTCTTTCATCACTAAGTTCCATGGAATAGTTTTTAGTTTTAAAAAGTCTATTTATTAGTGTCACAAGTAGGCTAATATTTACACTGCAATGAAGTTACTGTGAAAATCCCCTAGTCATCACACTCGGTGCATGTTCAAGTATGCTGAGGGAGAATTTAGCATGGCAATGCACCTAACTAGCACATCTTTTAGACTGAGAGGGGAAACCAGTAAATCCAGAGGAAACCCATGCAGACACAGGGAGAATGTGCAGGCTCACAACAGACAGGGACCCGAGCCAGGAATTGAACCAGGCTCTCTGATGCAGTGAGGCAGCAGTGCTGCCCTGCTTACCATTGATTAATATGTCTTTCTCCATGAAAAGTTCACTATCCATACAACAGCTTCGAGTACAATAATCCCTTTAGTTTATTCCATCAGTTTTTTTTGCAACTCCAGTCTTTAATTCAAAAAATGCAATCTTTGCGAAGTCACAATATGCCACTCAACCTGCCTTCTTTTGGTGGAAGATTGAAAAAAAAGAGCTATGAATGTTCCAACAGGTGCACAGGCATGTGTAACGTAAAGAGCAGCAAAATGATATGATGGGTCACAAAGCCCAGCATGTACTGCGCTTTATGACAGTGACCCATTTATGCCGACAGACAGCAAACATGCTTAGAAAGGTAGCTTGCATAAATTTTTAAACCTCAATTATGAGCAGTATTGAATGAATACAAGCCTATCCTCCACTGCCACCCCAAACCACATTCCCCCCTCCAACAAAGCCAGCATATTATGAGCTTATAACCTAATGACTAAGGTTCAGTCTCCCAACATTTCCATTTCTATCCTGCACTGAAATAAAATTGAAGAGCTTAATTGTATTTTAATCAGCTGTAGTTATGGCTACTCCGAAGCAGAGTGGCCTCAATGAAATAATTCAAATATTTTTTCATGCTGTTTAGCTTCAAACATTTAATTTTTGGAAATATCGATTTGAAATTAATTTCAAAAAGGAAGAAAATAGTCCTCAGTAATAAAAATGTACAATTTCATCTTCATGACAATATGGGAATTGACTATTTCAGGGACAGGATCAGAATGTGAGGTATACGAAATCTAATCTACGCAATAGCCAGATTTTCTTGTATAATTTTGCAATTAATGTTAAAAAAATGAATGTAATGAGAAGTGAATACTGTTTGTAATATTAATAATTTATTTATTGTGGGTGAACTGGTGCCAAGACTATGAAAAAAAATGATGATTTACCTCCCATCTGCCGCCGCACACATGGCAATTTTTATAAGGAAAAAAATTTAGAAAAAAAAACCTCTTTCTAGTGAGTGCTTTATATTGACTTCACAGAATTTGAAATGCCTTGGTTTCCACAATGCAGTTACATGATGGAAGAATTCATGGAATTCTATGGCACAAGAGACAGCCATTCAGCCAATCCAACCTGTGCCCATTCTTTGAGCAAGCTGATTAGAATCATAGCTCATATGATTGGGAATTATGGCGATTATTCCCATCCCATTTGGCTATTTTAACAGCATCCATCTGCAATGTGGCTCCACTCACTTAAAAGGACAAACTTACATTGCCAATAAGCTACAGATTCAGCACATTTAGGGATGTGCTGGATGCTGAGGGTAAAATTGGTAAGAGAAGAGAGATAGTGAAATGCCCATCACTTTCCTGCTGCCATAACATTTTGTGGATTGCCGGCGTTGGACTGGGGTAAACAAAGTAAAAAGTCTGACAACACCAGGTTTTAGTCCAACCGATTTATTTGATAGTAAACGCATAAGCTTTTGAGGTTCACCTGACGAAGAGGGAAACCTCGAAAGCTTGTGCGTTTACGATCAAATAAATCGGTTGGACTAAAACCTGGTGTTGTCAGACTTTTTACTGCCATAACATTTTACCAGTGGTGGGGAATTGAAAGATGCCCCTTTCACTGAGAGGCCAATTGATCCACAAAGGGAGAGAGAGTAGAGTGAACCAATGACGACCGCCCTTTAGGCTTGGGGAAAGGCCTCCTTATCGGAAACATGAGGAACCCCTGGTGGCAATGGTCACCACTACCCTCATCAACCATGCCCATCGTACCGCATGCCTGCTTCACAGGCCCCAGCATTCCCAAACCTCATCTACCTGTTCAGAGAGCAGCATCCTCCCAAGTCTTCCTTGCAGTTGCATCAGTCCCAGAAGTGGCCACATCTCCTGGTGGTGCTACTGAGACCGCTGAGCTTGCCATTCCTCTGACAGGCCTGCACCTCTTGAAATTGGGCTCCAGGCTCTCTTTCTTTAAAGGAACCGGAGCCTAGAGGTCACCAAAATGTTGCCAGCTGGCCAGAAAATGTGGCCAAGGATCATACAAATAACAAAGTGTGGTGTCCCCAAGTAAATTCCAGCCTGAATCTGTGCATATATATTAACGTTTCTTGGGGGCATGCAAGTTTTTTTTAAATTGAACATACGGTTTGGTCCCATAAGAGTGAGAACTTTAGCAGTCAAGATGGGCTGTTAAGGCAATTAAACAATGGCCATTTATTTCCTGCACCATCAGATGTTTGGGTTGAGCATCACATGTAATCCAGGCCAGGTAAAGAACATGATATTCCATTCTAGATGGGTTTTAAACAATTTGAAAGTTACATGATCATCGTAGCTTTTTATTCCAGATTTATTTAATTATTTATATTCTTTCCCCAGATGTGGACGTTGTTGGCTAGACCAGCATTTATTGCTCATCCCTAATTGCCCTTGAATTGAGCTGAAGGCCATTTTAGAGGGCAGTTAAGAGGCAACTGCATTGCTGTGGGCCTGGAGTCACATGTAGACTAGACCAGGTAAGCATGGCCGATTTCCTTCCATAAAAGACATTAACTGAATTTAAATTCCCCTGATGCTGTGGTGGGATTTGAAGTTGAATCTTTGGATCATTTGCCCAGGCCTTTGGATTACCAATCCACTATACCACCAATAGCATAATTTGAGCACCGCACCGCTCCCCCCCCCCCCCCCCCCCCCCGCCACCAATTTCTGACACCATTTTAAGAAAGCCCACCAATGCTTCAACTTTCTCAGAAGACTGAGGAAATCTGGTATGCCAGCTATGACTCTCAACAACTTTTACAAATGTACATAGCAAGCATTCTTTCTGATTGTATGGCTTGGTATGGCTCCTGCTCTGCCCAAGACCGCATGAAATTACAAAGGGTGATGAATGAACTCAATCCACCAACCTCCCATCCATTGACTTTGTCTATACTTCCCACTTCGGAAAAGCAGCCAGCATAATCAAGGATTCCATGCACCCCGGACATTCTCTCTTCCACCTTCTTCCAGTGGAAAAATGATGCAAAAGTATGAAGTCACGTACAACTGATTCAAGAACAGCTTCCTCCCACATCTACATTAAGTTGATCTTTCTCTACACCCTAGCTATGACTGTAACACTACATTCTCCTCTCTCCTTTCCAGCTCTATGAACAGTACGCTGTCTGTATAGTGTGCAAGAAACAATACTTTTCACTGTATACGAATACATTTGACAATAATAAATCAAATCAAAGAATGAAATTAAAATCTCCTATATTTAAGTAACCAAGAATTATGCAGCCAAAATTATATCATTGGGTCATTAGCAATACTTGAGCTTTAATATTCAAAATATAATCTGAATACTCCTAACAATTTCAGAACATTTAAAATAATTTTATCTCAATTCCCTTGCAAGATATTTAAAAAGTATGGTTTGTAAGTACAGATTCTGCGTGCATCTTTTGTTCTGAAATGAAGGCAAGGTAGCCTTTGTAAATGACAATTCATCCATTTAGCGTTAAGTAAAAAGAGATTGTACCCAATAACTTGGAAGGAAGTACCTCTGTTGTACAGATGTCATATAGCACACTGGACAACAAAATATTTTTCTCTTCCATAACTTTTCGTGCAAACTTTTTTTGATGTTGCTTTCAAGTGGGGTTGGAATAAATGAATGTCATTAATAATAATTCCATCCCCACTTGAGAACCTATAAACATTTGGATCTGCTGGTGTCTGTCATGAGTGTACAACATGGTGGAATATTTTCAATATTCATTGTGTAGTTAACCGACTGCCCACGCTTGACATGATATAGCCCAAGTTCCTGTCATTACAGAACGCTGCTTCACTTAAAAAAAAGTTATAAATTTGCATTTAGTGCACACTTCGAGTGGTATAATCAGGTAGTCGATTATTCAGCATCAATTTGTTTTGTTAAAATGATGGCTTTGCTTTCAGCACTTCCATTTGATATTGCTAATTGCTTCCTAGTATCAAAACAACTACTAAAAAAAGTAAAAATGTCAAAATGTAAATCAGTGTAACATGAGGCAAAATGTACTACAAGTAAATCTGGTGATTGAATCTGGTTAACGGGAAGGACTAATCCTAGATAAATAATGACAGATTGCAAATATATTTTATATTCATTTGGATCGTGTTTCATGAAGATTAATTAAAAACAGTGAACTGATGATCTTTGACCACCGTTTCGCTCCATAGATCACATTGCCACAAATTCATAGAATGTACGAAGAAATGCTTCATTATTGGTCAAACGTAGGGAGAGTTCAAAATCCATTTTTCTTACAGTGGATATTATTGGTGTGATTTGCATAGCCTGGGAAATGGAGGAGGAGGTTGGATGGAGGCTGTATAATCATAGAATGAGGCAGCAGAGAAGGCAGCCATTTGGCCCATCCTGCGCATACCAGCTCTTTGAATAACGTTTGCTGAGCTATTGGAAAACATGCTGTAAGGTAATATGTGGTTACATGCAGGATGAGAGAAATGTTCGCTGGGGCAAGAGAGAGATTCTAGGGCTTGATAGAGGTGACATATGGTCAGTGCGGTTAGCGAAAAACTGCAGCAGGCGACGGTGCAGAGGGACCTCGGGGTCCTTGTGCATGAGTCGCAAAAACCCAGCTTGCAGGTGCAGCAGGTGGTCAGGAAGGCGAATGGGATGCTGGCCTTCATAGCGAGGGGGATTGAATATAAAAGTAGGGAGGTCTTGCTGCAGCTGTATAGGGCATTGGTGAGGCCGCAGCTGGAGTACTGTGTGCAGTTTTGGGCGCCGCACCTGCGCAAGGATATTTTGGCCCTGGAGGGAGTGCAGAGGAGGTTTACTAGGCTGATACCGGAGTTGAGGGGATTGAGCTATGAGGAGAGGCTGAATAAACTAGGCTTGTACTCGTTAGAGTTTAGAAGAATGAGGGGAGATCTCATTGAGACGTATAAGATGATGAATGGGATGGATAGGATAGAGGTGGAGAGACTCTTCCCGCTCAAAAAAGACAGTAGGACTAGGGGGCACAGCCTCAAGATAAAGGGGAGGCGGTTTAGAACGGAGTTGAGGAGGAACTTCTTCACTCAAAGGGTGGTGAATCTCTGGAATTCTCTGCCCGTTGAAGTGGTGGAGGCTGCCTCGCTAAATATTTTTAAGAAGCGGGTTGATGGGTTCTTGATGAGAAGGGATTAAGGGTTATGGGGAGAGGGCGGGAAAGTGGAACTGAGCCACAACAGATCAGCCATGATCTTATTGAATGGCGGGGCAGGCTCGAAGGGCTAGATGGCCTACTCCTGCTCCTATTTCTTATGTTCTTAATGTTGAACTTGGCATCACAAGGAGTTATTGAGGTGAATAGGTAAGGCTATAGATAAACGTATGAGGAAGAAAGATTTGTTGATAGGATTCAATGGGGAAGATGCGTATGGAGCAATAACACGGACCAGTCGAGTTGAATGGCTTGTTAGAGTTTTATAAACACTGTGTAACGTAATTGTATGATAATCCCTTTAGTATAGTACGACCAAACTGAAACTAACTGCAGGTGCAAGGAATCTCAAAGCAGTGCAGAAATACTGTCTAAAGATTATTTAAATATGGAGCGTAACTATCAGGGAAACATCTAAGATAAAAAACGATTTACAAGTAGTGTTATAGGAAGGGGGATTTACAGTTGAATAAACACAAAGAGGAGATCTTTCATCCATTCTGATTCAGATTAGATATTCTTTCCCAGTCATTCTCAGGCTATAAAACTAGACAGGTGATAATTAAAAAAACACATGAAATCAATGTCTTTGTGTGATAGGAGCCTTAAGGCTCTATAAGCTGATGTGTTTTTGGATGATTTTAAATCATTCCACTGACCACCCACAACCCAATTTTAAATTCTCCTCACACTGTCCTTTGAGGTGAAGGTGACCATCTTCATCATCAGGGCTGTTTCTGTCGGGTTCAGATAAATACGTAGGTGACTACGTATGGCCATAGCCGATCTCCACCTGGAAGGTTCTGCCGCAAATAGGACAGGATATCACATTCGATTGAGTTTTGGACAAGTCGCTGGCTCCGGGTTTCCTCTCCATACATTTCCTCTCTGCCTCTGGAAAATGCTTCCTTTTGAAGAAAGCCCCTCCATTTTGTATTTGGTTGCACCAGGTACAGCAATCCTAGATGAGCTTCTCTGTGATGTTAGAATACCTTTAAGAATTTTTTTTAAAAATCATGCTCACAGCCTTAGGTGACATCATTGTTGGGAGAAAAAAAACTGTGGACAGATCAAATGAGAAGGATTGGTTTTCCATTTCAGTTTGAAACTGCAAGTTAGAGTTGGAGTTTTAGAAGGGGCAGCAAGCTAAGAAGAAATGTTTTCCCTTTCTCCAGGTTGTTTTGAAAATTCTGGTGGCTAGCTGAAAACAAGATCTTGTTTCCCTGAAGGATGAAAGTTTGCTGTTGTTGGAGGCTGGACCAGAGTCTCTCTTCAAATGGTTTGGAGTGAATCCAGACAACTGCAGATTTCAACCAAGAGACCCAAATTTCCATTATCATGTGAGCAGTAGTCTGTGCTATGTTAAACCTGTGAGAAGTGTTTTTGTTGTCTGTGGGTTTTCGTTTTAACTGGAACACATTAGAGATATTCATCAAGAGTTATACATTATAGTGGTTGTTTTGTTTCTTGTTTGTAATTGATAAAAGTTCTTGCTAATTTTCTTATTATACATGTTAACTGTATTCTTAAATAAACTTTGTTTGATAAAAGCTCCCTATTGGATCACATAAATTATATCTGAAGTGAAGCATCTCATGCTTATCCTAGCCAAATTCAAGATGCAAAACTTATGATTCAGGTGAGCGTCATAAAGCACTTTGGAGTTTCTGACGTGAACTATAATACCTCCCAGGATTCGAAGCTGATATTAACACTCCAAAGGGAAGTCCTAGTGTGTACTTCTAGTGCTTCCTTTGACCACCATGTGAATATGCCCCAGGCTCAAACTCTCATTGGAAGATTTACTTTGCTAAGCAAATATCAGGCATTCAGGTTACACGACTCAGCTGTGATTATTTCAATAAGGTCTGGATGCTTGGCAATCCCAGCTCAGGTAAGCACCTCAGTGCCTGGTATCTGATCTTCTGAAGCTTCCAAAGGCAGCTCAAGTGAAAGCAGTAAAATTCTTGGGATGGCAATCCAAAGCTTGTATTTGTAGGAGCACAGTTTCTGTTTGGTAGGCAGACTTACTCCTCTTCGTTCCCAGACTGATGTTCAAAGTATGCTATAGGTAGAATGATTCTGGCAAAGATTTTTCTGGTGATGGAGAGGAGTGAGCTTCTTCTGTGATTGTAAGATTGACAAGTTCCTTTCTACTTGTGCAGGTTGACAGTAGAGACATCTTTGCATTCCTGGAGGCTGGTTTGTCACTCCCACATTATCTAAAAGAATGCAGTGAGTTTGTGACCTTATAGACTTCAGCTGACATCGCAGCAACTCCGAGAGCTTTGTCACTGGATAGGAGTTTGATTACTTTCATCATTCCTAACAGTGTGAAAGGATCATCAAAAAGCAAAGATAGATCAGAATAGAATCAAGAACATAACTATTGCTTCCTTGAATAAAACGAATGTGGTACCTAGGCCAATAAGTGTTAGGCATGCTTTTAGTTTAAACTTACAGGTCTTTTGCAGTTGTGAAGAATCAGACACAATACGCCATTGCTAGTATGATACATTTTAAAGATTTCTGTAACTTACTGCTGGCAAAACATCAGTAATCAAAGTTTCACATAAAATAAACAAATAATTAGGAGCAAATATGCTTGTGACTTGTAACATGCGCTTTGCTATCCAACACAGCGGCAGAAGTGCTTGAAGCAAATTTGAAATACACTTGTATTCATGTAGCACCTCTAACATGATTAGACATTGCAAGGCACTTCACAGGAACATTATCAACCAATATGTGACACCAAACCACACAAGGAGATATTAGACAGTTTTAAAGAAAATTTTAAGGAAGTGTCTTAAAGAAAGTAGAAAAAGAGGTGGAAAGGTAGAAAGGTTTAGCAAGAAAATTCCAGAACTCAGGAGCTTTGACAACCAAGGGCTCAGCCACCAATGGTGCTGCGAAGGAAATCAAGGATGTACAAGGTTGCCTCGGCTCATCAGCTGCTGAAACCTTCATCCATGCCTTTGTTACTTGTAGACTTGACTGTTCCAAAGAACTCCTGGCTGGCCATCCACCTTGCATCTTTTGCAAACCTGAGACCACCAAAAACCTCAATTTTGTATTTCTCACCCTTGCTTCCAAATTCTCACCTTTTCCATATCTATGATTTCCGACTAAACCCACAAATCTATGAGATACCAGCACCAATCTAATACTGACCTCATGAATAACCCATATTTAAATTGTTCCCCAATGGCTGCTGTATCATTAGCTGCTAAGTATCTAATTTCTGGAATTCACTCCCTGAATTTCCCCACGACACTACATTCCTATCAGCTACTCCTTAAAACTGACCTCTTTGAACAAACTTTTGGTCATCTACCTTAACATGCCTTGCAGTTTGGTGTCTTTTTTTTAATATAACACCTGCATCTTGATTATTTTATCTTTCCAAGTAAACATCCATCCATTCATGTTTCAAGTTCAAATGTACACCATCACACTTCTATATCTACGAGAAAATCCACGTTCATCCAACCATTCAACTTGCCCAAATTCGCTGAATGCCATTGTGTTATCAGCACTTTTTTTATAAGGCAAATCATACCCTCTTCCTATATACCCAGAACAGACCTCTACAGTGTCTTTAAACCTGTCACACCAACCCTAAAACAAACCTTTTCTTTCACACTCGACAAGACTTTCTGGGCGGGATTTTCTGGCCATGCTCGCCCCAATCCCGGAAAATCCCACCCAAAGTCAATGGACCTTTGCATGGTCTGTGTCCCACCTGCTATAATTCCCGTGGCAGGCGGGACAGGAAAATTCTGCCCTCTGTATCCCAGCCATTCTTTTATAATTCAGCACTATATCGCCATGCCTTCACTGTCACTGGATCAAAATCCTAGAGTTTCCACCATAACAGCACGGTGATTTCACATATACCACATAAGTTGCAGTGGTTCAAGGAGAAAGCTCATCACCACCTTTTCAAGGGCAGTTAGAGATGGGCAACAAATTCCAATCTTGAAAGTGATGCCGTCATCCCAAGAAAGAAAACAAACATGCATAACTCAAGCTTCAAATCATACCACTATTTATACTTTGCCAAAACTGCCATTATTTTCAAAAAGGGTTTATGCTGCAACTATTAAAAGCACTGTTTCTTCAGTGCAATGTTAAATATATAAGGTTGATCTTGATTTCTGTTGGAAGAAAATGCTTTTTTTTTAATAAGATGAACTGATTAAATGTTTTATGTGACATATTCTACCTTCATTAGTTTGGCTAACAAAACTTCTTCAAATTAAAAGGGCTCTAGGAGCAAAAATAAATAAATTATAGTGTTGTGCATTGTCAGCAATGATATTTTGCGAAAGTGGATTGCATATTTTTGTTCTCAAGCTGTGCTTTATGGACATTAATGTAATATACCGTATGTACATCCTGGCAAACATGCAATGTGAGCAACGCTCACAAATATCTCCTTGGGGAAATGTGATCGAGAAGGCTGCGGGCATCATTCAAAAGCAGTCAAAATATCATGAAAAGAAAGTGCGTACAGACATGAAAATGTCAGGCTAAACTAAAACAGACTGATGTTCAACGCAACCGAACCAATATAAATTAGTTTTACAGCGAGACATTTCTACTGTTTTCAGACCTGGGCACTTTGTAAGATGCTCACTTTTTAGTAGATGTAATTGTTTGGCAATTTCTGGCACGTCACAAATTTCCTGCAATACATGAAGTCAAACGAGTGATCAGACAAATAAAAAGCTTCCAGGCACGTCTGAGACCTAACCTGGGTTAGGGCAAGAGGAAGTAGCTATCATATTTTTGTTAAAATCTACAAGTCTTTAGAAGTGCAGGAAACTGTGGGGGAAAGAACTCAGTTTAAAGTGTGTCACCTATAAACATAATAAAGTACTGCTTTCAATTTTTCCAACCTCTGGGAATTTTTGGGTTAAGCAAGTTATCTGACATTCATGAAGACTCATCCTGCCATCTCCAAAACAAGATACCAAGTAATACAAACAGATAGATCTCCTCCTTAGCCAATACATAGTGCACACAGATGGAATACTCACTACTAACCCAAGAAGCCAAGGCACAGAGATCTCCATGGCACTCTGCTGGAGATTTAGCAGCTGAAACTATCCTGCTCATCAGCACAAAGCATTTCCAAGTTTCACATTAAAAGTCTACCCCAGACTACCTTACTAGTAGGAGCACTTCCTTGAAAGAATCCCAAGTTCCAAGGTCTACCCCTCTAGGTTCCATTCAGTGAGCCAAACCGACTGGTCAATCCTCAATAATGCCTTGGAGTGTTGCAGATCAGCCTACTTCAGATATTGGATTTCTAGGTTTCCAACTGCTAACAACAATCTGAGTTGTATCATTTCCAAAGAGGCTCTCATGTTCAGATTCACAGGAAGTCTGCTTGATTGTTACAAATGTCCCCTCTCCATTGAAAGGTGTGGTCCTCATCATGCGAATCACAAGCATTCTAGGAATACTTAAGTCACTCCAATACTCATGAAAAGTTCACCATTGCCTTCTCTAATGGTTCAGGCATGTCCTTGACTACATTCCCACTTTGCACTGAGTTGACTGAGCTCAACTGGGCAACGATTGGAACCCTGAATCAGAGAGAACAAAATCAATCCAGGTTCTCGATCCTAACTGTGATGATGTGCTTGCAGTAGCCAGAGAGGAGAGGATTCAACTCAGTGCCCCTGTGGTCAACCTGTATTCAAGGCAAACCTTGCAGGTGAAGAGTAAAAACATTAATAAAGGAGTAGATCATGCAGAACTCTGGAGCCAGTTCCAAGTTTTATTTAGACCATTGTCCCTCAATGCCATTTACCGGTCTGGCTTAATAGCAGGCCCTCGGGTGAGATTTTGGAGGATTTCCATGAAAACAAACCATTGAATGGTTGACAGCCTTTTAGAGAAGAGTAAAGAAAAACTGGAAGAGAAAATTAGCAAAGGTCAACAAAATTCAGCATTGCCCTTTGACACAGGTATTGAACCTTTATGTATAACTGATGCTGGGTCAGAAAGGATGACAACGCAGCTCAACATATGGAGAACTGGCCATTGATAGAATTAATGAATAAGTTGTTTGGAGCTGGAGCAGGATGCCCACAATTACATTCAGACTTACTCCACAAAGCCGAGAACTCAAAAGCACATTAGGTCAAATTTTCCCACTCCACTCACCACGGGAATCGTGGCGGGAAAGAAGTGGATCATGGAAACATCCACGGGCCTTGGGCGGGATTTCCTGGTTTTGGAGCAAATGCGGCTGGAATATCCCATCCATTGTTTTTCCTTTTTGAAACACGAGAACATGAGAAATAAGTGCAGGAGTGGACCACACGGCCCATTAAGCATGATCCACTATTCAATATGATCATAATAAGAAGTCTCACAACACCAGGTTAAAGTCCAACAGGCTTATTTGGAATCATGAGCTTTCGGAGTGCTGCTCCTTCATCAGGTGAGTGGATACCATGGCTGATCTTGGGCTTCCTCATTTTCCTCAGTCTAGGATTTTTAGGGTCTAGAATTGAAATTCCTCTCCAGCTTTCCTTCACCATAGTACTGACTGTGGCAATTAATGTGCTCTCCATGGTACAGTCAGCACTTAACATGCAAGTATTTTTCGCTTCCCAAATTCTTGGTGACAAAAATCTTGCTCTAACATCCAATGAAACCTCATAATGATGGAATTTCAACCCTAAGGTTGTTTTTTCAGATATATAAAAAAAAAGACATCAAAAAGAATTACAACCAACTTGAAAATCAATAGACAGCAGTGAGCAATGGGTGCTCTGGCCCATACTAACATCAAGGCCAGATGTAACATAGTCAGGCTGGGATCAGTTAAAGCACCACAGATTCCAGTATCTTATATGTCTCTATGCCTTGGTGCTACACCATGTTCATCAGCTAACCATCATGGAAGCCAGTCATTATTCTTTTGCTTTTTTTGTGATTCTGGTGACATTCTCTGAAATACTGGCTTTAAAGATTTGTTGATTCTGACAGTGAAAGCGAGCTGCATTAACATCAGTTGATAACAGCTGTGCACACGTTATACTTGGAGTAATCCCTTCAAGTCATCTTCTGAAGACATCATCAAATTCACTGTTTAAATAAAGAAAAGGAAATAAAAAAGAAACAACTGAAGTGGACAGGGCCAACAAATCCATATTAAAGGTAAAACAGAATGATTTGACATGGTTTGGTGTTCGGAGCAATGGCCTGATGATTTGACTCCCTCTTTAAACTTACTACATTAACATTTGCCATTCTGCCACAAATTGGAGGCTACAATTTGAATACACTAATGATCCTGAACATAGCCATTTCTGAAAGATATCCAGGAAACTGATGGGGAATGCTTCAGTGAAAATCTCATTTTTTAAATGCATTTTAAAGTGTTTCAATTGATGCATCTCGACTTCCAAATGTACAATCAGGGGCAGGTGAATGGTGCCATCTGTATCCTTTTTTATATGAAGGAACTGTTGAAAAGCTGGCAATTATTACATTTGGCTGTAATCCACTAAGGAATTTCAGTTCATAAAGTTACATACAGCCAGATATACAGAGTTGTGATCTGCCAGCCTGTTGTTTCAAGAGATCAAATTTAGAACAGTGTCCATTGTTTCAAATCAGTCAGACATATATAATTTTGATCAAGTCAGTGAAGACTGTTTTTAACTTTAAATGAAGTGACACTACTTTTGACAGAAACACCGTACCATCAAACAAAACAAATTAAATACCAAATTCTTAAAAAGGACCAAACATGATTGATTTCAAGGCCTCAATACAGATTCAGAATTTCCATCCCTTTAGAAGTTTAGTTTGCCTGATAAAGTTTACAATTTGCCTATTTTTGCTGGTTGGCATAGACTAAAAACAAACAAGAGCCGAGCATGCCAAAACTACCTCAAACCAAGTAAGTAAAAATTGAAGGATTAAAGAACCAAATGTTGTGTGAATTGTTTTGCAGCCTGCAAGGCTGACTAGAACTTGTAAGTCCAGAAATATAAACCTGAAAGCATTGTGCTGTTAAAACAGATCATGTCAGCTGGACATCACTGCCCTTTACAGAAAAAAAAAGCAAATGTTAAACTAGAAACGTGAGCAATGCTTGATCGAGAAGATTCTGAAAGTCAATGAAAAGCCATGACTTTTCTGACGTGCAGAGAACAAAATAAAATGTAAATGCTACTGCAAACACAGAATAAGCTATTCCTCAATTCTGATGTATTCAACACATTTGTCCACACAAGACGAAGAAAGGTAATGTCCAATCTTCAGCGAATCATTAGCAGCTTATAAAAATAACACACTCTCATTTAAAAAGGCAGCAATTTGCCACAATGCTTTCATGTCTCACTGTGACACTTTGGTTGTTGTCTTGCGGGTGTTCAATGGTATATTTTTCACAATGCATTACAATGATGGTCACAAGACTCTTTTTGCCTGTGACTCTGTTTGACACTTGCAGCCATCGAGTCTCAAAACAAGACATTCAATTTATCAAGACAAAAAAAAACTAGGAAACTGAAAGAAAGGCTACTTATGCCCCCTTGGGTTGCTCTAAGTGTTTTAAATCGATACATGGAGCTTGCTCAGAACAAGTCAAAGCCCTCTGTCCTTGGTGCTGCCTCATACCCCTTCCCTAAACCTTGAATTAGGATTTGGCCTACTTCTTTCTGCTGAAGGCTTCAAATCCACATTTATTAGGTTAGATAGCAGCTTATCCTTTAAATAAATTTTAAGCGGTAACTAGTTATTCCATGTGTAATGCTTAACTTGATGTTTCTTTAGCTTATAATTTCTCTTCAAAATAACTCACTTTCAAAGATTTAAAAGCTTTTCCACATCATTAATTCTCCACATGCTAATGACATTCTAGTTTCTCCATATTACAACAGAGGCTATACTTCAGAAAGTATTGCATTGACTGTAAAGCACCTTGAAATGTGCTCAGATCAGGAAAGGGGTTTTCTAAATGCTTGTTTGTACTTTGCCTTTTCTTGAAGTGGTTCATTGACATACTTTTTTCTTTACTTGATTCAATATTCTTCTTCACTCTATTTCATCACTCTTGTTCTTTATAGGATCATGATCACACTGTTGTTGTTCATCACGACAGTCTGTTGCACATTACAGATTCTTGTAAGACTTTACTCTTTTGCTGTAGTTTTGTTCTGTAGTGCAGTTAGTCATTAGATCCTTCCTGCTCCTACCAATGATATGCAATGCTGATGATATTCAGTTCAGAGCAATGTTTGTGTTGCTAGTTACAATCTCTCAGTCTTTTAAAAGACCAATCAGAAAAATCTGAAGACTGAGGCTTTGGGGTTAGCTGATAATGAACTTTAAGATTATGAAAGGGTTTGATGAGTTAGAAGATGTTTTCACTTGTGCAGAGACAAACCAGGAGACATAATTAAAATACTTAGAGTATTTTAGATTACAATAATAAATCCATTAGGGTAATCAGGGGAAATTTCTTTATCCAAGGAGTAATTATTTTTGTTCATTCATGGGATGTGGGTGTCGCTGGCTAGGCTAGCACTTATTGCCCATCCCTAATTGCCCTTGAGAAGGTGTTGGTGAGCTGCCTTCTTGAACTGCTTCAGTCCATGTGGTGGAATGGCCTTTTCCTATGCTGTAAAATTACAGAATTACATCTAACCATTGATGTTCTATCAACTACACAATTGAGCAACCTAGTGTATAAATTCCAATGCCACTGCAATACCCAAGTACATAGGCTGATCAAACAATGTGTTCCTCTGGCTGTTCATAATAGACAAAGTACAGACTGTACTCAACCAGCCTGCACTTGCAAAGCCCAAAACAAAATTGTCTAACAAATGTGATTCATTCATGGGATTTGGGCATCACTTGCTAGACCAGCATGTATTGCCCTGTCCATGAGGAAGTAATGGTAAGCTGCTTTGTAGAACCACTACAATTCTTGTGGTGTAGGTACATCCAGATACATTCTGCAGAGAGTAGAGTTTCATGATTTTGATCCAACAAGAGTGAAGGAATGGCAATACCATTCCAAGTCAGAATGGTGTATCTTGGAGGGGAACTTGCAGGTAGTAGTGTTCCCATGCATCTGCTGCCCGTGTCCTTTTAGACAGTAGAGGTCACAGGTTTGGACAGTGTTGTCAAGGGAGCCTTGGAAGGTTGTTGTAGTGCATCTTGTTGATATTCCGCTGCTACCATGCGTCAGCAGTGGAGGGAGAGAATTTTTTTTTGAAGTTTATTTATTAGTGTCACAAGTAGGCTTACATTAACACTGCAATGAAGTTACTGTGAAAATTCTCTAGTCGCCACACTCCGCGCCTGTTCGGGTACACTGAGAGAGAATCTAGCATGGCCAATTCACCTAACCTGCACATCTTGGACTGTGGGACGAAACTGGAGCACCCAGAGGAAACCCATGCAGCCACAGGGAGAACATGCAAACTCCGCACAGACAGTGACCCAAGCCAGGAGGCGAACCCAGGTCCATGGCACTGTGAGGCAGCAATGCTAACCATCGTGCTGCCCCAAGATGGTGTTCAAGGATATTTAAGAAAACTTAAGGATGGGGTGTCAATCAAGCAGACTGGTTTGTTCTGGAAGGTGTCAAGATTCTTTTGTTGGAGCTGCAACAATGGGAATTACCTTGAGTGCACTAAAAGCTACACTAACGACCAATTTAAGATAATCAGTTAAGCTCATAACATGACTCATGTAAGTGACATGCATTCTCTGTAAACAGAAGGAATATGTTCAAGCCTTGCTGCATTCTGAATTACTTAGAAACCACAATGCCTTGGCCAATTGGAGTCAACTTACAAACCAATCAGTAGTCCTGAATGTTTTGGTAACGTGTCTCTCATTTCAGCAATATTCAAGATGGAATTACTGCTTTGTAATTTGGAGATTTTTTTAGCAACATTGGAAAGATGCAGAATGGTGCCAAATTGATCTCAGGAAAATACAAAGGAACAGAGAACATGTTGACCTGAACGATGATCTGTTGCTTCAGAAGAAATATAAGAAAAATTATACTCATCTATAATATTGAAGGTGAATCACTAAGGTCACTAGTTTCGTTCAGAATCCCAAATGGAACTGTTATGATAGGACAAAACGTTCCTAAAAAGAACTGGGAGAAAATTTGAGTATAATTGGATCAGACTGTAGCATCCTCTAACACATCCTCTCATGTCCAATCCCATCCTCACAATGCCATTCCCTCTAGCCATTAGAAAGTTGCTTCAAGCAGTGACACCATCCTCCTTGCAGTTAGTGACTGCAACCTTTCCAAAGGCCAACACCAGTCTCCTCTAAAACATAAGTGGAATCATAAAAAACTCTCAAATCACTAGCAATTGTTGGTAACTTATTTTGATAGTCTACACACACCTAATTATGATACATTTATATCCAAAAACTTTTGACTGAAAGGGAAATAAGAGTCACTCCACTAGCCAGGTATTAACTTTTGCTTGTTCACACACCATGACAGATTGAAAACTCCTACAATATATCACAGTTTGGTTATAGCTTGATTATAAATTGGCCATCTTCAAAGAGGAACAGAAGTTCCATGCTTCAGAGGTCACTTCTGATACTTGCTCAACATGTTTGATAATGGATTGTTATGACACCATGGCCCAGATTTTTGCTACAAAAGAGAGGTTCGCTGCACGGCAAAGTAGCCAGAAAATCCAAAAACACGTCCTGCCTCCAAACATGGCAATTCCCTTTCTCAAAGACAGAGGTCTGACAACACCAGGTTTAAGTCCAACCGATTTATTTGATAGTAAACTCGCAAGCTTTTGGGGTTTGCCCCTTCGTCAGGTGAAGTCAGACTTCTTACTGTGTTTACCCCAGTCCAACACCAGCATCTCCACATCATGACTTTCTCACAGATGCAGGGTTGGCATTTCATGCATTGTAGTTTCAACTGCCTCCACTGAATGGAAATTTTGGTAGGCCAGTAGTGTAAAACCTGAGTGTAATGATTAAAATGGGCATCGTGGTCTTAAGTTGCCATAGAGACTATAAAGGGACATGAGAATGGGTAGAGAGACATCCATAGAAACTAGAAGCAGAAGTAGGCCATACATCCCTTCGAGCCTGCTCCACCATTCATTTTGGTCATGATTGATCATCGAATTCAATATCTGTTCAATACTCATACGCTGGCATGGAGGTTATGAGGAATTATAGAAAATAGGTGGGGGTGTGAGGGCGGCATGGATGGGGCATGGGGTGTATGTGGGGAGGTGGGTGAACGCTGGAGAGACGGTTCATTTTTTTTAAATTTTGGACACAGTGCTTCTATCCAGCCCACCTCAGCACCTGAAAGCTTCCTCTCTTCTTCCCAAGTTGCCCACTACGACATCTAATCCCCGCTTCTGACGAGCAGTCATCCTGACTCGAAAGGTTGGCTCTATTCTTTCTCCACAGATGCTGTCAGACCTTCTGAGATTTTCCAGTATTTTCTGTTTTCATTCCAGCATCCACAGTATTTTGCTTTTAACTTTTTAATTTAAATGCTGAATTATGTCTAAGTATAACACTCAGAACTGAACTGTCATCTGCCTTTCGTGCCCATGTGTTGAACTATTCGGACTTGGATTTGGGAAGGTGATACCAAGGTTCAATGATAAGATTTTTTCTGCTGCTGTAAAGTCTATTGCTTTCATTCCCAAAATGCAAAACAGTCTAAAATTACCTTGCAATGTCATCTGTTGATCTGCTAACAGCCAACAAATTTTCCTTAATATTAAAGAAAAACAGCATGCAAATTAAGGAGACTGAAACATGCTTTCAGCTATTGCTGTATTATTGTAGCTATTCATCACCTGGAATCATAAACCACTAGGTCCTGTCCTTAGCATATTCTAATGAAGCCTATCATGCAAATTAGACTGACCTTTTCTCTGCATTCTGCAAGTTCAAATTTATGCAAGGAGTATATATAGTTTGCCAATACAAACTAGCCAAAGACTGCATAATTACTGTAATCAATTAGTAGTTAGTGTCTCTCTGCTCATTTGCAGCTAATGTCACTGAACCATTTTGAAGAGAGCCAGTCCAGATAGCTTATCTTTCATCGGACTGTGAACAGAAAAAGCACAACTCTAGCGCCCATCAATTCTTTCAAAATGGCAGCTATTATGGTGTCCACCTGACTGCCACAAATTCGAGATTTAGCGTACGCTTATATCAATACTCAAAACAAAAAGACAGTGCACTTTCTTGTCGTGGCTCTTGAGCTGTTCCAACTGTAAAGTGAAACATTAATATTTAAGTATTCAAATGCCTGAATTTCTCCCCAGAGAAAGTGGTGAATATCAGCAAGATGAGGCAAAACTTAGGTGCACTTTACAATGGATGAGTAAACAGGCCATACCCTCTGCTCGCTAACAGTCTATGTTACAGACAGTAATGGATAGGAAACATTACTAGAGCTGGTAATTAAAGTAAAACTAATACTGTCGCTTGGATGGGGATTTTTCTTAGAGAGAAACCATTTATCACCAACTCAGTCTTCAGCCCAACCTGGAATGAATTATACACTTAGTGAAAACCTTTGCTTAATACCCCGTGGAACAGAAATTCATCTTTTTTTCCTCTCATTTCGGTTTCATTAATTTTATTTTTCTCTGGCACTGTGTCCTGACACTTTTTCTGCAGCAAAAAAATGCCTCAAATGTTTACCTATTTCCTACTGAATTAAATGTCACCTCTGATCCAATTCATATTTTTTAAAAAAAGGAAAAGAAGTTTAATATCCTCATGGCTTAAATATAGAGAGGCTACAAAATGCTGCGGGACAGAGGGCATGCTTGTATATGAAACACAAAAAGTTAGCATACAGGTACAAGAAGAAATCAGGAACTGATGTTGGTTTTTACGTTGAGGGGGATGGAGCAGACAAGTCTTACAACAACAGTGTTGGGTTTTGGTGAGGCTGCAGAGTTTTAGTCTCCATCCTTAAGGGATGCAAATGCATGGAAAGCTGTTCAGAGAAGTTCACAAGGTTAATTTTCTGGGGCAAAGAGGCTGTTTTATAAAGAAAGATTTGGCAATTTGGGCCGATACCCATCTGAGTTCAAAAGAAAGAGAGGTGCAAGATTCTCAGGGGTCTTTACAGGGTAGAGGCTCTCAACAAGAACAAACAACAAAGAACAAAGAACAACCCAGCACGGGAAACAGGCCCTTCGGCCCAACGAGCCCGTGCCGCCACATCCTCCTACACCTACCCTGCCCTGTGTGTATGTGAGTGGAACCCCTAACAGCCAGATTCAGGGGAGAATAGTGTCAATTTGGTATACCAATCAGCCTAAGAGCACATCTTTGGGGTGTGGGAGGAAACCGGAGCACCCGGAGGAAACCCACGCAACCACAGGGAGAATGCGCAAACTCCCACAGACACAGGCCCAAATCCATGTATCTGCACAGCTCGTGGGGAATCCAGAGCTACAGGGCACAGCTTCAGAATAAACTCAACACTGTTGTAGTAAGACTTGCCTACTCCATTCCATTGCCATAAAAACCAACATCAGTTCCTGATTACTTGCTGTACCTGCATGCTAACTTTGTGTTTAATGTACAAGCGCGCCCTCTATCTCACAGCATTTTGTAGCCTTTCTATATTTAAGCCATGAGGATGTTAAACTTTTCTTCCTTTTTTTAAAAAATGAATTTGACTAAAGGTGATATTTAAGATGTAGATGAGAAGGAATTTCTTCTCTGTTCAAAAGAGCATTAGAGGATGGGTCATTGAACATATCTGTAGTAAAATCGACTCGGTGTGGCTTCAACAATGAACAATTTATTATTAATAAAAAATATATACAGGATAAGGGTCCGACAGAATTAATGCACAAGTCTACTCTCTACTCCTCCCCAGCTCTCCATCACAGGATATGTGCCCTTGTTCCCGATTGGTTTGTCTTCCCACGCAGCCTCTCTGTAGGATCCAACCCCATCACATGGCCTCAAAGGATCACCCCTTTAAAGGGGCCACATTACCACAATATTCAAAGCTGAGGCAGGCAGATTATTGAGCCACATGGGAGTGTAGTTATGGGGAACATGCAGGAAAATGGAGTTGAGGCCAAGTTCAGATCAGCCACAATGTTACGGTGTGGCGCAGCAGACTTGAGGGACTGTATGGCTTATGGCTCATATATTATGAATAGGATGGGGATAGAGGGATATGGTCCCTGGAACAGTAGGGGGCTTTAGTTCAGTCGGGTAGCATGGTCGGTGCAGGCTTGGAGGGCCGAAGGGCCTGTTCCTATACTGTAATTTTCTTTGTTCTTTCATTTTATGTTCCTATGTTAAAGCAAAATGACCCAGGGATGACCTCCAGGAAAATTAAAACAATCACAACTGAAATTGATCCGACCATTTCAAATTAGTGGAATAAGCAATTTAAAAGGAATGAATTCTAAATTCAGTTATAAAAAGAAAAGTACTAGATAGGAGTACTTAAAGTATCTATTTAATAATTTAGCAGAATTAATGCACAATTCTCAAATCCCCTGCTGTGCATGCTGGGGTTGAGATTTTAGGTAAAGTAGAGAATTAATTGTTCTCAATTCAGCACCAATAGTTCTCATGTTCCTTTCTGACTACATTTTACTCTCCTCAAATCAAGCCTTAAAATAGTATCGAAATTACTCCTTGCATTAAATTACAGCACTAGCACTGACCCAAACTCTGCCAGAGAGCCCCTGGCTAAGGAACCCTTGAACACTCAAATCATAAAATCCTGCAGAATGTTTGCGAAACTTGGTGGAAGAGTCAATAGAAGCTTCAAAGTTCAAAAATCTGAATGCATTCAAGGCTGAGACAGACAAGACTAAGCCTCTGCAGCTTACTAGGGTGGAGAATTCCAAAGATTCACCCACTGCTGAGAGAAGAGATTCCTCCTTATCCCATCTTAAACAGGCGATTCTTTATTCTGAAGCTGCAGTCCCTGGCTTCAGATTTCCCCACGAGAGAAAGCGTACCCTCAGCTTCTACCAAATCCAGCCCTCACAGGATCTTACATATTTCAATAAGGTCATCTTGCATCTTTCTAAACTTCAGTGAGTACAGGCCCAACCTGCTCAACCTTTCCTTGTAAGGCAATCCCCTTCATCCAAGGGATCAACTTAGTGAATCTTCTCTGCGTTGCTCCCCATGCATGTATATCCTTACTCAGAAGGTGGAAAACACACCTTTTTCTTCGACTCAACTTGATGTACTTCAGAAAACGTGCTCCTTTCGTTATATTGATTTGCAAACATATTTTCTGATTTGTAGCACAGTAGTTACTATATTGGTCTAGAGTTATATAAATCTATAATCCACAGGGAAGATTAATTTTGTCAGTGCTCATGCAGTTCGCTCATCTTAACGAGGCAGTAGCAAGACAAAATTGTAATGCTTTAGCTGTGTATGAGTGTTTTGTGCACAAAGTGAGGGATCCTGATGGTTATTGCAAGTGCACCAAGAAATGAGGGCCATGGTGATGTGGATGGAGATAAGTGGAAAACACATTTAGAGTGGATATCAGGAAAAACTTATTCATTTCAGATATTTGTCATTTTTTTTAATGATGGACGTAGCAAGGTTTTAGAAGAAAGGAATCATTGAGTTGATTCAGAATACAATTCAGATGCTATGATGCATGAGTTAATGTACTTCGATGTCTGAACAGTCTTTTTCTATTCCTGGTATTTCTTATGTTTCCGCAATGTAATTGCGTGAGGAAATGGAACATTTACCCTCTCTGTATTAATAGCATACCACACTACCAAGTCACAGTACATGTTTCTAATGAGTTTCTGCAGACTGATACAGCACTTCTAAATTTCCTGCCCCAACAAACTACAGAACAGCATCCCTACCCTTCACCTTTTAATGGCCTCCCCTTATCATGAACTAGATATTCCTCTATTGCAAGTGACTAATTTCAAAAGTAATTCATTGGCTGTAAAGTGCCTTGTGATGTCTTGGGGTCATACAAGGAGCCTTAGAAATGAAAGTTCTTCTCTTACGTATTTCTACTTTTCAATTAATTAGCACTGAATTTTGGGGTGTTTCCTTCTTTTCCTGTTTCATTACTCTTGATTTTCAGTGCCACATAGGGCGATGTACCAAAATAAATCAAAGGGATGTTTGGATACAGTGTTTCGAGCAATGCCAGCAGGAGTGGAATCTTTCTAAGGAGGAGATTCATCAGAATCTGATGCTACATAAAGACTGACCTGAAATGTTGGATAGAATTTAAATTCCTGCAATGGGGAGGTCCCTCCACCCCTTCCCCACCAAAAGTAGAACCAGTGAGAATGCTGTGTTACTTCCATCTGGGAGACCAAAACTATTTAAGTGCAATTGGGCACTCAACTGGTCAGTGTCTAACCTCACACACAATAAAGGCCCCAGGAGGACAGAATACCTGCCTGTGACTGCTGCCAGCCAATCAGACGAGTGGCTGCTCTCCATTTGCAGCCGTGTCACTGGGAGTCATGGCTACAGCCGGCAATGCTCAGAGGCCTTCACCCAGGGTCATCATTGGATCCCTCAATTTAGGTGAATAGGGCAGGATGAAGACCACAGGGAGGCAGCTGCTGATGATGGGTGGCTTTCAGTGCAGCACTGAGTCCTCCAATCAGCCACTGAGTGCCTGTTGGAGAAGATCCTTTGATAGGCCACTAGGAGATCTGACAGGCCTTACTGCATAGCCTTTGGGAGACATGAAAGAGCTGTGCAAGTTTGGTTAACTCCCTGAGCCACCATTAAATCCTAGTGGGGATAATTGGCTGTAAGTGGGTCATTAACGCACCTAATTGACATCCAACCTCCCGCCTCAGTCTTCTGGCTCCCCACTAAATTCCAGACAGTTTCTATTCCTCATTCAAGGAATCAGACATGGATACGCCCACTTCGCCACACCACTCCCTACTCCTCTACCATCATGCCCACTCTGCCATGAGCTCCATTAAAATTCCACCCATTAACAATTGTTAATGACAGATGCAATCTGTCTATTAAGTTTTTGCAGCACTTCCTGTTTTAAATTCAGATTCCTAGCATAGGCAGTACTTTGCTTTTGTTCTGCTTCGCAAGATGGCACCTGAACGAGGCAACTTCTTGCAAGCTGTGCCCAGCATATCTTCTAACTCTATCTTTTACTCTCATTACATTTTGCACTCTCTCCTTTTGTTCTATATGAGCTGTATGCTTTGTCTGTATAGCACGCAAGAAACAATACTTTTCACTGTATACTAATACATGTGACAATAATAAATCAAATCGAATCAAATTCTGTCCTCTTCTTGTGCGAGTTACTTTACTCTTGTGATTTCTTTCCTTACTAGTGCTGCATTGTTTTTTCCTTTTCAGGTGATATTTCTGAGCAAATATCACCACCCCCTCCAGCTACTTCAGAATAAGGATTAAAACAAGTCAGGAAATCTGTGCACTTGAATTCTAAAACTCAACACTCCAGAAACAGCAACACAAAAGAGAAAGGGACAGGTCAAAGAAAGCGATATCTGTTGCGTCTGAGAACATTGCTGGCTGCAAGGTTCCTGGACAAGTGGGAGGTATTAGAATCAGTAAAGTTAAGGAAAATTTCATAGATAAAATAGCTATTTAAAACAAACAGGATAGTCCTGATTTTTTAAGGGATTACATTTCTCCAATACCTTCCACCATCTCAGGATATTCCAATGCACTTTACAACCAAGAAGGTACTTTTGACGTGTAGTCATTGCTGCAATGTAAGAGACAGAGCACAAGGTCCCCAAAAGAGCAACAAGATCATTTATTTTAGTGTTGGCTAAGGAAATGGGGTGGCACGGTGGCACAGTGGTTAGCACTGCTGCCTCACAGCACCAGGGACTGAGGTTGAATTACTGCTCGGGTCACTGTCTGTGTGGAGTTTACACATTCTCCTCTTGTCTGTATGGGTTTCCTCTTGGTGCTCTGGTTTCCTCCCACAGTCCAAAGTTGTGCGGGCTAGGTGGATTGGGCTTACCAAATTACCCCTTAGTGTCAGGGGATTAGCGGCGTAAATACATGGGGTTACAGGGATAGGGCCTGGGTGAGATTATTATCGGTGCATGTTCGATGGACCAAATGGCTTTCTTCTGCACTGCAGAGATTCTATGTTTCTATTAATAAACAGCAGTCAGGAAAGGATGCTTCCCTGTTCTTCTTCAAAATAGTAATCATTTCCATCCACCTGAGAGAGTAGATTGAGTCTTGGTTTAATGGCTCATCCAAAAAGCTTTGTTTCCGACAGTGCAGCACTCCCTTAGTTCTAAACTGGCTGAAGTTCATCTAATTGGATTTGAACCCACAAGTTTCTGCAACAATGATTCTACCACTGAGCCAATAGCTGAAACTGTGGGAAGCATTTAATGAACACAAAACCAAGGGCTCAAAAGAATCTGCTGCATATTGCACCTTGTAGACTACAGGTTTGCATTTTCAAAACTGGCACTTTTACTCGCATTGTACCTGATTATGCTCTCGATTGTTTACTTAAAAATTATTATGTTGCAACAAATTCTCCGTGAAGAAAATCCAAGGGGGGAAGTGAGGATGATTTTTTGAGTATGCTGCTCTGGAATGTTCCGCCTGAAAAGGCAGAGTTTCAATAACAACTTTCAAAAGAGAATTATTTACTTGATAATGAGAATTTTGAAGCGCTATGGGGAAAGGGGAAGAGAGTGGGATGAATTTCATGGAGCCAGCACAGGCAGGATCGGTCAAATAGCCTTCTTCGGCACTGTATGGTTCTACCAAACTACTAAATTTTACCATAATTCAGCAACTTAATTCTACACAGAAGTTAAATGTCCCTGCTGCCAACCATCAAAAAAAAACTGTAGCAATTTCCCAAAGAATAATAATTCACAGTCCATATAGCATCAAAGCCTAAGCTACCATGGTCTAAGAAACTTGATGTTCCGTGCTCACTGGATTAATGAATAGCAACCTTTGCTACCAAGGGAGCTAACAGGTCCAAAGCCATGACTAGATCAATTTTAGTTGTTACTTTCTGGCAATACTGCAGAAACATTTGCATTTCTTCCTGCTGAATTTTGTGTGTGCTTACCAGAAACATTACTTTTACAAAATAAATTCTTACAAATAGCAACATAAAATGATCATTCATCAACTTTGAATCCCACTAATGCTTCAAAAAAATTATGTTTAAGTTCAGAGTGGTTGCATTTATTTTAACGGGCATTTATTAAACTAAGCGAAACTAAGACTTTTTTTACTAGATACGTGGCATCAAATTCGTTATGTGATCAGAGAAATGCAACTTTAGTGACATGGTGAATTTATCACTGGCTTTTCTGAGTAGTGTTGGAATGAGCTAGCGAATGCAGTGTCACATGTTGATACTGACATGGGGCCAAAACAGCAGGAAGATAGCTCTTTTCATTCTTGTCAAAGTGTGCTATGACAGGAGTCAGTGACAGTTACGGAGAGGAAAGAGACATGAAACAACATGAGTATGTGATGTCGGGGGTAGTGGTGGGCAATGGAATAAAGTCCTTGCAAGTACATTCCAAAACCCCAAGGCTCCTCGCAGTTAAGCCGCAGAGAATCAATGGACAGGGCCTTATGGAACAGTTTTTCTGACTCCGATCCAAGTGCCATCTCCCGCCGACAAGCTGAAAGAAGTAGAAGCCGGACTAATCACTGCTGCACTTCCACGGAATGATGCTCTTATGGTAAACATTCACGACAACTTGTGACCGAAGTGCTGTTACAACACTAATTGTGCATGAAAGGTGACCTGCAGCAAAGCAGCAGAGTTCAGTTTCGATAGGCCTGGCTCTCGAGTGGAAGCATGATTGCTTGTGACAGAAGACATCCATGCATCAACCATCTTTTAAGATTTGTGACATTACTTTCCGCATTGTAACATGATGCAGTAATACAAGTGATGTGCCACTGGTACAATTGCGCCAGGCTTAAAAGCAAATGTCTAAATAGAACTGAACGAAAAATTAACCATTTTGGGTCTGTTCTATACAAAGAGTGACATTAATAAGTATTAAAACTATTTCTATTCCATTTAAACAGGCAATAAGTATGGTCATTACTCATGAGGTAATGGTATTCAAATTTTGCAAAATGAAACAAGATTAATATCACCAGCCATCAAGTTTGTAAGAGGGAGGGTTTTATGAAAGCTGTTTGCTGTGCCCCACGCTGTTAAGTGTTTTAGCATGTGCTACATGCTTTGTAAGGTTCAGTAAGAGCAAAAGATATAAGGGTCTACAGCCAACATGCACCACAGAATCTCTAGGGAAATTCAAGGTACTGTATTTGTCTACCATGTTCCTTTAATGACAAATGGCTACCAACCTTCAATTAAACCTTCTGCTCAAAATGTGTCTTTGTTGTACAAACTCTTGGTCCCATATATCATTCTGTGCTATTCCTGAAGGACACTTTGTATGTGGGGGAAAAAAGTGAATGAATTTATAATGGTCTTACAGCCTAATAATAATTTCAAGTCAAAGGTCACAGCGGGCAGTGGCCACTTGAGAATAATACAGCTTGAAAACCAAAATAATGGTTACACTCTATTACATATAATCAATGTTGGGCTAGTACAGCATTATAGGACACAAAAAAAGGTCCATTACCAGTGGTAGTGGAAAGGGGAGGTATGAGCTAACTCAGTCACAAATGAGGTTAAAAAAATAGAATTAAAAAGGAAATCTCAGGCTGCAAAAGGCTGGTCCTCTTTCTCTCTGTGTGGATAACAGTACACATAATAGCAACCACTGTTCGCCTCTTAACAACAGACTGCGAGTGTCAAACTTTGTGGGGTAAACCATTTGTCATTTTATCTGTCCTTTAGAAAAAAGGTGGGCAATGCAGGCATTCTAATATTGATTTCTAAAGTAATTCTATCATTCTGCACAGGACACAGACTAGTGGAGTCATTAATGGGAGACATGGTAAATACACTCTAGAAAGATATAAAACTAGATACCTATAGGATCCCCATTAAAACATTACAATATATTGTAAAAGACAGTAACCTGAAACTAGTCATAGCTATAAAACAAAATTACATAAAGCAAGCAATTTAATATGCCAGGTACATTTTAAGTATTTTAAAGACAAACACTTGCAAAATTTCTTACTTTTTTTAATGATATCAAATTCCGTTAAACTGTTGGTGTTCTGCAAAATATTCCTTCGTCACTCCTGCTTAACAGACCTTAATTTGGTATTATATAGAAATATATCACTATTCAATTTTTTGTTTGCTTTATTTATCTCCTACTTTTAAGAAAAAAACCAGAGGACCTGACAGACAACAAAAGTATGGATAATCATCATTATGAGCAATAAGTGAATTATTTTCCTGTTAAACATTCCGACTCAAAGCAAACATACCCAGCGAGAGCTTGAATTAATCATGGTAAATAGAACTCAAAAGACTAGTTGCTTAATCAATGCCAGGCTTCCTCTCATCTGGCATCAAAGCACTCCACACACTCAAAATAAGTACTGCAATCTGCCAGCTTAACCAAGCCCAAAGTGCCACAGAAAGGTGGCACAGAGAGAGGAGGCCAGATAATTACAGAATAATCTTTACGCTGACAACACAACCTGCTTGAAATTGGAGCTCATTCACTGATGAGAATCAATGGGTTAGTATCATTCCCAGCTTCATGTTTTATTTATCGTGTTTGGGTGCTCCTCATAGCAAAGCAATCCTTTTGCAAACCTTCTTGACGCCCAGTGGAGAATCAACTCAGACACTAAAACGCGTATAGTGCTCCCAACTTTTTCCATTGGGGAATTTGCAAAAAAAAACTGCAAGCGTTTTAAAATAACGCTAAGCCTTGAAGAGTATTTTAATTTTTTTTATGTTTAAAAAAATCCTATATATTCTTGATAATTTCAGCAATTTATGTGTATACATGTGTATTCATGGGAAATTCTGGTTTGTTGAAAAATCGAATTTGGATATTTAAAAAATGTTTTGGATACACTCACTATTAGATCAGAAAATCCAAAACTTCAAAAAAATTACAAAACATATTTTTTCAGTAAAATATTTCTAATTTATCAATTCACTAACTTTTCATACTTTAAAAAAGAGAATGCTTCAGTTTCCATTATTTCACTAGGCTAAATGTTTATTCCATAACCGGTTTCCAAGTTTTGTTCTGGCTGCAATAAAAGATTTCTTAGCCTCCAATTATGTTAAACTTGCATTTCATCCATTGAAGCTAATACAGTCACACTAATACATAAGGAGTGTACAAAGAATGTTAAAGGAATGAAGTCAGTTTTCTATTTTATCTCACAGAAATCAAACTTAAGTTAACAAGGCAAATGAAAAATACTAACAGATCAAATGACAGTCATCTGCAAAAGCTCAAATGCTCTTTCTGAACAACTGTAATAATTTCATTCTGTCATTTTGCATATAATTGCTCACTGCAGTACTTTTCTTCATAGAAGCTATCAGTTTCCCACAGTGCCTGCTGCCAAATAGAAAAATCAACACACTATGACCATAGACTTGTACTCCAGTTAGCTTTCTAGAGTGGAGAATTTGACAAGTTAATATATTGTAATCGTGCTTCTTCCAGAATAAAATTAAGATTGTACACCAATACTAAGTTTTCTTCACCAGAATTAAATAAAGTTCTTTGTGAAGATTTATTGCACTTAAGGAACTACAAATATTAGGCATAGGTCCTCACATTTTTACATTAAGCAGAATACCCACCTCCTTCAGCTCATCTGCTGCTCAAACTCTCTGCATTGTCTTTGTTACCCCTAAATTTCACTATACTTATGAGGCAGCACAGTGGCACAGTGGTTAGCACTGCTGCCTCAAAGCGCCAGAAACCCAGGTTTGATTCCCAGCTTCGCTCACTGTCTGTGTGGAGTTTGTACATTCTCCCAGTGTCTGCGTGGATTTCCTCTGGGTGCTCTGGGTTCCTCCCGCAATCCAAAAGACGTGCTGGTTAGGTACATTGACCTGAACAGGTGCCAGAGTGTGGTGACTAGAGAATTTCACAGTAACTTCATTGCAGTGTCAAGGTAAGCCTTACTTGTGTCTAATAAACAAATAAACTTTAAACAATGCTCTCCTAGCTGGCCTCCCACTTCAGATCTTCATAAATTCGAGTTCATTCAAAACACTATTACCCTTGTGTTGCCTCACATCTAGCCACTAACCTCCATCACCCCCACCGCCCTATGTTGGCTCCCATTCCCCCAGCTTTATAAATGCACATTGTTATTGTTGTTGAATAATACAGCATGACAGTTCTACTGCTGAAGTAAGGCTGGAGACTCAACTCCAAATCCCCATCTTATCTACCATTTGCACATGACCTTCTCACCGGAAGAACTTAATGGGCTTGGTCAAAGTTTCTATCATACGTGGACTGGGCAAGGGAAAGTACGTTCTGCACTTCCAAAACATCTGACAGCCTTAGAATAGAAGAAAGATTGTGAATAAGATTGAATCTAGTTTATAATGGCTGAGGAAGATACAAGAGAAAATGAATGAAAATTACAAAAATACTTTCTCCTCAAATAAACAACAAACTATAATTATTTTAAATTTCTACTTGCAAAATTAAGATCGCCGATATAGATATTTTATGAAACATCATGTATGTTTACAACAATGTTTAAATAACACTCTTAAGCAAAGTGTATTTCTAACTCAAGTGAGGGAAAAGACTGAAGAAAACTGTAAATTTCTTCAGATTTACTTTGACTTATTGTTGATTTGCAAGCCTGTCCACCATCTACAAGGAACAAGCCAGGAGTGTGATGGATTACTCCCCACTTGCTATAATGCGTGCAGCTCCAACACATTCAAGAAACTCACCACCAGTCAAGACAGTCACAGAATTGCTACAGTTCAGAAGGAGGCTATTCAGTCTTGACTGCACTGGCTCTCCAAATGAACATTCATGGCATTCTCTTGTTTTTCCCCAAAAGCCTACACATTGTTTCTATTCATTCATCTAATGCCTCCTGGAATGCTTCAATTGAACCTGCCTTTACCACATTTCCAGGAAGTGCATTGCAGACCCAGCCATATACTGTGAGAAAAAAACCTTTTCTCACGTCATATTTGCTTCTTTGCAAATCACTTAAAATCTGTACTAGACAAAACAACCCGCTTAATTGGTATCATCTGCCACTTTGAACATTCATTCCAACACCACCAGCACACAGTGGTGCCCAGTGTGCCTTATCCACAAGACATACTGAAGCAACTTGACAAAATTTCTACAACAGAGCCTTCCAAACCTGTCGCCTAGAAGGACAAGGGCAATAAATGTATGGAGCACCACCTCTTGCAGGTTCTTCTGCAAGTTACATGCCATCCTGACTTGGAACCATATTGCCGTTCCTAATCATCACTGGGTCTAAATCCTGGAATTAGCTCACTAATAGCATGGTGAGTGTACCTACCACAACACAGATTGCAGCGGTTCAAGGAGGCTCACCACCTTTGAAGGGCAGTTAAGGACAGGCAATAAATACTGACCTTCCCAGTGATGTTCATATCTCATAAAAAAATCTTGTACACTGTTCTCCCATTCTTTAACTACACTGGGAGAGGCAAGAGAACATGGATTAATAAAACCTGCAATTCAGGAATAAATCTGAGAAATGCTCTGACAATTCCCAGTTCAAAAAAATCAAGGCTCCAGGATTCCAGAGTAGCCCATAATTAATTCCTTACCTTCCCAGCTAACTAGTAATTTACCCTTTAAAACTAGAAGTCTCCTCATCTCCATAATTCCCTTCTAAACGGACTGCAGCAAATTCATACCCATGCATATTTGGCTGCCCTGTTTCAAAGAGAACACAGATTTCAACAGAAATAAATGTTTCCTGGCATCTAATCTGACTCATTGCCTAAGGATTTTGCAGGCATGCCTTGTTGTCCTACCATCCTGATCAATCTAAAATAATTTATTTAATTCAATTGGATCCAGTCACTGTATTTAAAAGAAAACATAATGGTATTTCTAAAGGAGCAGGTCATTTGGCCCCTTGAAATGGTTCTGCCATTCAACAGATCATGGCTGACCTGTGATCTGTCTTTGCCCCACATGGTTTGGTACCTTTGCTTATCAGAAATCTATCTCAGATTTAAAATTGACAATTGACCCAGCATCAATTTCCTTTTGCATAAGGGACTTCCAAACTTCTACCATCCTGAGTTTGCAGTAGTTTTTTGTCTAACTTCATTCCTGAAAGGTCCGGCTCTAACCTGATTCTTGGGTCCTAGACTCTCCAATCAGTAGAAAAACAGTTTCTCTCAATCTATCCTGTCAATTCTCCTTAATATCTTGAAAACCTTGATTAAATCACCTCTTAATCTTCAAAATTCCAAACATATTTTTTGTAATCTCTCCTCGTAATGTAAGCATTGGAATCCAACAATCAATGGTAAATCTAAGCTGCACTCGATCCAAGTCTTTCCCAAGGTGTGATACCCAAAAATGTCCATAGTAACTCCAAGTGTGGCCTAACCAAGGTTTTGCATAGTTGAAGCAAGTCTTCTAAACCCCTTTTATTCTAGTCGCCTACATATAAAGGACAGAATTCTATTAGCCTTTTTGATTTTTGTTTATACATGTTCATACATTTTACTGATTTGGGAACATAGATCCCCAAGTCTCTTTGAAGCTGCCTTTAGAAAGCATCCTGTTCTATCCTTTTAGGTCCAAGGTGGCTGACCTCACATTTGCCTATATTGAATCCATTTCCTACATGGTTTTAATCATTCAATTTATTAATCTCATCTTTTATTGTGTTACACTTCTAGTCACCATATTGTGGAAAGGATATTATTAAACTAGAGAGCGTGCAGGAAAGATTTACTAGGATGCTACCGGAACTTGATGGATTGAGTTATAAGGAGAGGCTGGGTAGACCAGGACTTTTTCCTCTGGAGCATAGGAGCTTAGGGGTGATCATATAGAGGTCTATAAAATAATGAGGGGCATAGATCAGTTAGATAGTCAATATCTTTTCCCAACAGTAGGAGAGTCAACAGCCAGACGGCATAGGTTTAAATTGAGAGGGGAGAGATACAAAAGTATCTAGAGGGGCAATTCTTTCACACAGAGGGTGGTGAGTGTCTGGAACAAGCTGCCAGAAGTAGTAGTAGAGGCGGGTACTATTTAGCCTTTTTAAAAACATTTAGACAGTTACATGGATAAAATGGGTACAGAGGGATATGGGCCAAATATGGGCAATTAGCTTAATGGTAAAAACTGGGCAGCATGGACAAATTGGGCCAAAGGGCCTGCTTCCATGCTGTAAACCTCTATGACTCAACGTATAATTTAATGCTTCCATCTACACTATTTACATATCTAAACTCATGTTTCTCTAAAGTAAGTATCAGAACGCTAGGAGCCCATTCTCATAACTGGTAGCCATGAGCTTAGCTATTAATCTAGTGACTTGCCTTCCTTTACATTTCCTCCAGAATCTCAACATCTTTCATCATGTGAGAGGACCAGCATTAGTAATACAATGTGGATGCAACAGAGACTTACACAGCCTGAAGACAGTACTTGCCATTTTGCATTGGATTGGCCCTTACAGTACAATCTAACATCTGATTTTGATCCACTATCCTGTACAGGCATTGTCTACATGCCACAGTAAGAGGCCTTTGCCCCATTCAGTTATGAACAGTCACTGGGAGATACTGAAAAATGCAAATCAGGGTGATGCTCTTTCAGACAGGCAGTGCAGACTCGATGGGATGAATGGCCTCCTTTGGCACTGTAGGTTGGCTACGGATGCATTATGTATTGTAAAGAAAGAAAGACTTATACTTACATCATACTCACAGCCACAGGACACCTCCAAGCCTTCTACAGTCAATGAAGCACTTTTGAACCATGTTCTCACGTAGGAAACATGGCAACCAAATTGGGAACAGCAAGCTCCCACAAATTGCAATATGATAATACCAGATAATCTGAGTTAGTGATGCTGATTTTCAGGGATTAATATTGCCCAGGAGAGTAGAGATAACTCCCTGCTCTTCTGTAAAATAGTGAGAAGTGAACATTAACATTCATCTGACAGAGCAGATAGAACCCTGGTTTAACCTCTCAGCTGAAAGAAAGCACTTCAGAAAGTACAGCACTCCCTCAGTATTTCCCCGGTATGTCAGTCTGAATTTTATATTCTATCACTGGATTTGTATTCACAACCCTTTGACTCAACAGCAACAATGCTACTCCACTGAGCCAAAGGGGTGGCACAGTAGCACAGTAGTTAGCACTGCGGTTTTACAGCTCCAGGGACCTGGGTTCGATTCCCAGCTCGGGTCACTGTCCATGTGGAGTTTGCACATTCTCCTCATTTGGGTTTCCTTCGGGTGCTCCGGTTTCCTCCCACAGTCCAAAGATGTGCGAGTTACGTTGACTGGCCATGCTAAAATTGCCCTTAGTGTCCTGAAATGCATAGGTTAGAAGAATTAGTGGGTAAATATGTAGGGGTATGGGGGTAATTCCTGGGTGGGATTGTGTTCGGTGCAGACTCGATGAGCCGAATGGCCTCTCTTTGTACTGTAGGGATTCTATGATTCACAACAGGAAAATATCAAGAACTCTTTACAAAGATTTGTACACAAGGGAACTTAATGGGCTTCAGTCGTAAAATGTGCCAGTTCCTATTGCTTAGCAGAAGCTCAAAAATCTTGCTGTTTTCAGTCGAAAGGTTTAAGAACGAGAACATTGAATGGTAAAAATTCTGATTCGCACCATGTTGTTCAGAATGCAGACAAAGCATTTGCAAGTAAATTCAGCCATCACACTTTCCCACTGAGGACTGCCGTTCAAAGGCAGAAAATTTGGGTGACAACTCTTCCTAGAGGTTTCTTTGATGCAGCTTGTGTGATGGGTATGGGGGATTACTGACTTTACCCTGGAAGGCTATTACTTGTTCCTACCCCCTCATAACTCTGGGGTTAGAGAACTTATATTTTACAAATCAGCAAGGCCCCGTTCAATCTTGTTAAATACACAGCAACGAAAGAGTTACTGACGTGGAATAGTTGGGTTTTAAGGTTACAACCAATAAGAAAGAAACAGCACGAATCTGTAGCAGATCCTGTCCCCACACTAAATGTTATTGCCACAAAATATATTCTGAGTATATTTTTCCCCATTGAAGTATTACCAGAGTTGTTTTTCCATCTAAATATAATTACCACAAAAAAGAGTTTTTTCCATTGAAATATTACAACAGAATTGAGTTTTTCTTTCCATTTAAATATTATTACCACAAAAAATCATTGAGTATTCTTTTTCCATTTCCAAATTCTTTTACAAAGAAACGTCAGAAGATTCTCACACAGCCTCTGAAATAGTGTGATTCAATATAGTATCTTTAGTACTTTGCATGCCGTATTTAAGTTTAATGCTGCATTATCTTCAAACTAATTATTCTTTTATTCAAAACATTGCTGTACGGATGCAGTTGATAATAGAGTCTACAGTTTTCACAAACATATTCACTTCATTTAAAATTTTATTACCTTGTGCTCAACTAAAGTGCAATTCATTTATGTGCTTTTAGCATGGGTTAAACATAAAACTGAATGATATATGACAAAGACAATTAAATTGATGTAAACTTATCCATAGAAAATATCTTAACCACTTGTGGTGGTAACATAATTAAGTCTAATTATCAGGAAAGGGAAAAAGAAATTGTGCAGTATAATAGAAAATTAAATAATTTTATGAAACAGTTTTAATTGATTCCCAAATCTAGTTTTAAGTCATCATGGCGATGGCCAGACAATCAAGGTATTAGATTGCAAATAATAGCCCAAATAACTCGATGACCATAAAACTGACATGAGTATTGTACACGGTGTGAACAGATAACATATAATAAAACTAACTGTATTCTTAAGCAAGGCTGTGTTATTATATTCAAGAAACAAAATAGTAACAAATGCTAAGCATAATTGAATATAGAAGGCTAAAAAATGCAAATGATCAATAAAAATAAAATTAAAACATTGTTAAGTAAGTCTCACTAAGAGTTTAATTATGAAATGGGGAAAAAAATTCTTAATGATTATAACCCATATTTGATCAACCACTTTTAATACAACCAGTTAATTTTCCTGGCACTGCTGACAGACAAATGTAAAAAGTAAATTGGGTTCAATTTCAACAGTGCGAATGGATGAGCTTTAAGGGAGTTAAAACCTCTCCCAGTGGCTCTCTATTTTGATCATCTACTCTGTGATGTTCTCTTTTCTATTTATATTGCATTTTATTTGGCCTTTCCTTTTTTTCTTTGTCTCCCATGCACTTTCAATTTCATTTCTGTAGCAGTATCCAAATCTTTTCTTAATCCCATTCTTAAATGCTTTTCTTCCCTGTCTCTTCATTTCTTTGTTTGTCCTGTATGTACTTCCTCTACATTTCACTCCTATTCCAAGTGTTCCCTACCAACTGTGCCTCTCAAAGTTTCTCACTATTTCATTGTATGTGTCTCTGTCTTCAGCCCAGATCTTCGGCATGACAGAATAGCTCTCTGTGGAAACTGCAGAAATGTTTGAAGATCCACAATTCTACTCCTGAACATTGCAATTCCCATTTTTGTGAGGGAATTTCACACATTTGGAGGCAGCTAACCATTTCAATCATTTGCTGCCTCCACTGAAGGGGTGTGAAACCCGGAGTGTGTAGATTAGACCAAGAGCAGGGCTGAACTTTGTGGATTTGTTTGGATAGCCAGGGTACCCTTTTGGAGAGATAAGTCATCCCTTTGGATCTGGTCCTGGGACATGCTTGGGAAAGATGCGGTGCCCTTTTTGGAATTGTTGAAAGTAGGCATAAATTGCATAAAAGGTACATAAACCCATTACTGTCAAACTCATTGGAACAGTCAATAGAGCTGTCAAAATTAACTGTCATAACGGCCAGAAACACCATCAAAGGGAGCTATCAAAGGGGAACTGTCAAGGCATTTAAAAATCCTGTCCGTTAAATCTTTGAAAATAAAATGTCCAATTTGTTAAAAAGAATGATTACTTGAAATTTCATTCTGTCTGTTGACATAAGACTGAGGACTTTCTTGACTGGGTTATTGCTGCACGATCTACAATCATCCATTAGCGCAGCGGAGTGCCTGTCATTTCACAGTTTGATCAATAGCTGCAAATGGTTATTGATTCTTCGATATGGGACTATGAATTCTAATGCTTCTTGTTTTAAAGAATTTTGCACTTCAGTGGAGTGCTTATTATAAAGCTTTATCAAGTTTAAGGAATGTAGATGTAATAAGTGTTTTTTTATAAATGAAAGTGATTTTGTCCAATAAAGCAAAGTCTGCAACAGACAATTAGAACTCTATTTTATTTCATCTCTGCATGGGTCCTGCAGTCAACCCATGGTGGATACTGGTGAATCGGCATGGTAGATATAAGGACAAACGGTGTGGAAAGGGGGCATGGGCTGACACGAGTTGGCACTAAATTGGTGTAGGAGTGATATGAGGGGAATGTATAGAGAAGAATAGGTTGGCACAGGGAATGAAAAAGCAATAGGAATTAATGCAGGGGCAAAAGGGATGGGTGGATGCATGGAGGGAATAAAGGAGTTATGGGGTGGGTTGGGCTGATCAGTTGGCAAGGACAGTATAATTGTTTAGGGGGTGGATGGGGGGCATAGGTTGACTTGGATGGTAACAGGGCTTATGGGCAAGAGAGGATGGAGGAGCAGGGGGATGAGGTGGCAGGGTTAGAACATGGGGACTGGGCCAGGGTTGGAGGGAGGTGGAAGGTGGTGAGACATTTCATGATTTACTCTCTATTTTTAAATTTTTCACAAATATCTGGATCCCCAAAGCCCCCCTGGCTGACTTGGCATCTGCACCTGGGATCTTCCCCATTTCTTCCAAGGTCGCCCACACCGGTGTTGAATCCAGCCCTCCCACCAGACCAAAAATCTTACCAGTGGGTGGCCATTTCTGAAGGTCAGGTTTGTGTAACTGTAAATTCTGCATCTCACGTTCTCCTTTTTCCCAAACGTTGTTCAGTCTACTGGAAGCCAATCCCAGTTTGGACACTCCTCCCATCTCACAATCCTGAAAGATCTTAATGCTCCTCCAGTTCTGGCCCTACGCATCACCAATTCCAATCACTCCATTGGTGGGCATTACTTTGGCTGCATTGACCCTACGCGCTGGAATTCCCTCACTAACTTCTCCACCTCCCTACTTCCCATTCTTTAACAATTCTTAATATCTACCCCTTCAACCAAGCTTATGGTCACATGTCCCAAAATCGCCTTCTGTGGTTTGGTGTCAGGTTTTGTCTGATAACACTCCAATCAAGTGGTTAGGATGTTTACTACATTACAAGTCAAATAAAAATGAAAATAGATGCTGTTGTTAGTAGCCACAGAAATGATATATTGTCCTTTAGGGTGAGGCCGTTGGGTGAGTGTCAATTTTAGCCCAAGGGAATGATGGGCAGCGCAGAAGCTGCAGGAGGGCCTGGCAGCCAGAAACTGGAACCAAGAAGGAGCAGGGAGCCGTGCTGTAGGGCTCGGAGGGCATGGTCAAAGATGCTGTGATAAGAATGAAAGGGGTAAGTACAGGGACTTACCCCTGTTTGTCTACTGCTGGGGTCTGGTAGCAGTGTCATCTAACAACAACTCTTCTACCCTCTTCCATCGGGAAAAGGATGCAAAAGTCTGAGGACACATCCCAAACAGCTCAAAAACAGCTTCTTTCCTGCTGCTATCAGACTTTTGAATGGATCTTCCTTGCATTAAGTTGATCTTTCTCTACACGGTAGCAATGATTGAAACACTACATTCTGCATCCTCTCCTTTCCTTCTCTATGAATAGTATACTTTGCCTATATAGAATATATTAGAATCCCTATGGTGCAGAAGGAGGCCATTTGGCCCATCGAGTCTGCACCGACCGCATTCCCACCCAGGCAGAATCCCCATAACCCCATGAATTTACCCTAGCTAGTTCCCCTGACACTAAGGGGCAATTCAGTATCGCCAATCCACCTAGCCTGCACATCTTTGGACTGGAGGAGGAAACCAGAGCACCCGGAGAAAACCCACGCAGGTACGCGGAGAATGTGCAAACTTCGCACGGACAGTGACCCAAGCTGGGAATCGAACCCGGGTCCCTGGCACTATGAGGCAGCAATGCTAACCACTGTGCCACCATGCCGCCCCAAATCAATATCAGGAGTGGGACTCGAACTCACGCCTCCAGAGGAAACTATAACCTGAACACAGTGCCTTAGACCCCTCGGCCATCCTGATACCAAAATTTCAAGTCTGGATGACTCTCCGTCAGTGTTGAAGTGTATTTTTTTAAATTCATTCATGAAACATGAATGTCTCTGGCTGGCCAGCGTTTTTTTGCCCATCCCTAGTTATTCAAGGGCAGCTGAGAGTCAACCACATTACTGTGATTCTGGAGTCACATGTAGGCCAGACTAGGTAAGGATGGCAGATTTCCTTCCCTAAAGGGCATTAGCGGACCAGATGGGTTTTTCGACAATCAACAGTGGTTTCATGGTCATCAGCAGATTCTTAATTCCAGATATTTTTTATTGAATTCAATTTCCACCATCTGCCTTGGTGAGATTTGAACCCGGGTCCCAGAACATTAGCTAAGTTTCTGGATTAATAATCTAGCGATAATGCCATTAGGCTATCACTTCCTCCCTATAGCACGCAAGAAACAATACTTTTTACTGTATACATGTGACAATAATAAATCAAATTAAAACATGCACTTACACAGCACCAAGAACATATTAAAACATTCCACAGCAATTCACATGAATATTATCTAACAAAATTTGACCCTCTGTCCACCAAAGGAGGTATTAGGTCAGAAGAAGAAAAGTTTGGTCAAAGATGTTGGTTTTAAGGAGTATTGTAAAAGAGGCAAAGTAGAGATGGAGAAGTTTTGAGAGGAAATTCCAGTGCTTAGAGCATAGCAGTTGAAGATACAGCCATAATGATGGAGAGATTAAAACTCAGGATGTGCAAGAGATTAGAAATGTAGGACCAGAGCGATGTCAAAGGTTTGAAAGGGTAGATGTGGTTACACAGTTAGAGACGGGAGAGGCCATGGAAAGATTTAAGAGCCAAGAGTAAGAATTTTAAAACCCAGGCATTGCTGGATTGGGAGCCACTGCAGGTCAGCAAGTACAGGGATGATGGGTGAACAGGATTTAGTGTGAATTCAGTGAAGAACGCAGGAGGGCATGCTAAGTACAGCAGCAAGCACACCCAAAAATGAGATGTCAACCTGGTGAAGCTACAACATAAGCAGCATCCAATAGACAAAGCTAAGCAATTCCACAATGGAAGGGTCATATCTAAGCTCTGCAGTCCTGCCACATCCAGTGATGAATGGTGGTGGTGTCTTTGATGGGCACAAGTTTGTGTATAGTGGGAGATCTGAGGATGGCCAGAGGAAGGATTAGAATAGCCAAGTCCAGAGGTAACAAGTACACTGGTGAGGATTTCAGCATCAAATAAAGTGAGGCAGTTAGCATAAGCAAATCACACAAGAAGATTTATTCATCGTACACTATTTCCATGGACCAAATTGCAGCAAGCAAGAATTTTATATACAAATTGATGTCAGTATAAAGCATAAATCCATCTACTTAAAATTATTGCACGTTTCTCAATTAAAATGCAAACTATTTTCTTTGGAATAAATTGAGATGAACAAGAAATGCTTATAGTCAATATAGTTGCAAATAACAGAAGTCATATTTCCATCAAAAACAAATCTGGACTTGGTTATTGGATTTTTTCATGCTGTCAGGAGCAGAGGCTTGTTAAAAGCCTATTAAAAGTTTGTTTGGATAATTTCAATGTCATAACATTGAATTTTGACAGCAAGTTAAAACAAACTTGCAGTTATATAGCTTCTTTCAAAACCACTGGACACCACAAAGTGCTTTATAGCCAATTAACTAATTTTGAAATGGTCACTTTTGTAATGTAGGAAATATGGTAACCAATTTTCACAAAGCAAGCTCCCACAAACTGATCATGACCAAAAAACTGACCAGGACACTGGGGATAACTCCCAATCAGATTCTTCAGAACAGTGAAATTGAGTCTTCCACATCCACCCTAGAGGGCAGCCCAAGGCCTCGATTTAACATCTCATCTGAAATTTATCTCCGCCCGCGCAGCAGTCCCTCAGTACTGCACTGGAGTCACAACTTGGATCGTTGTGCTCAAGTCCTGGACGAGGACATGAACCTAACCAACCGCCATCATAAGTTTAAGCTTTACATTTATTTATTAGTGTTACAAGTAGGCTTACATTAACACTACAATGAAGTTACTGTGAAAATCCCCTGGTCACCACACTTCAGCGCCTGTTCGGATACACTGGGGGAGAATTTAGCATGGCCAATGCACCTAACCAGCATGTCTTTCGCAGGAAATCGGAGCACTCGGAGGAAACCCATGCAGACTGTGCCGGGAATTGAACCCGAGTCCCTGGCACTCTGAGGCAGCAGTGCTAACCACTGTGCCACCATGTCACCTGAGCCATGGCTGACACACAATACAATGAAAAAAATAAATTTTATGAAGGTTTGTGCCAAGGAATATTGATAGGAAGTTTCAGAGGGGCATTTTTCAGAGTTTCAGGACATGCCAAATCAGTTTATAACTAATGAAGCACTTTTGAAGTGTTGCCATTGTCGTAACGTAGCGACTAGAACAGGCGCAAAGGTCAGCAAAGCAGCCTGAGCGAGAATTTTTTAACAGAGCTACTAAACTCTCTCTTTTTCCAGTTCAACAGGAACTGGCACTTTGGCATCCCCAGAAACAAACTTTCACCAGCTTTAGGCGACTGTTGTGGATGAAAATACCAAGGAATGTGCAAGCAGGAAATAATTGAACAGAAAATATTTGCCCAACCAACAATTTTATAGTGCAAAAATGTGATCATAATTCGTCTTTTTAAAATAATTTCCTCTCTACTGGTCATATGATGTATTTTTCGGTATTATTATTTGAAAAAGGAGACAATCACAGTCTCAGGGATACATCACTAGTCTCTGAATAAAGTCAGCACGTGATTTGGCACTTACCCGAAAAAATTACCACTTCCTCTTCAAAGAAAGCTACGTATAAACTGAGGGGTACACAATACACTGATCAGTCTGAAGGTGTTATATTTGAAGTCTTATGCGAACAACAGCCAACAAGTTATTGAGAGGTTTTACACTTAAGCCAACAAATTGTGTATCCATTCTTCGAAAATGTAAGTCAAATACAGAAGGGATTTGGGATGATAAATATCACATTGAAAAACTGAACACAGCACAGTCAATGAGCAAATTAATTTTCCCTTTTCCCTGCAGCCAGAGTATCTTAACTGATAGTTTGCGTTCCTCAGTTATTTTGCTCAGGTTTAGTAATAACTTATAAAAAGGGTGAGTTTTTTTGGGGATAGTGGATGACGACTTTGGGGATTTGATTCTCCCCCACCCTCCCATCCCCAAGTCAAGTACTGAAACATACGGATGATTATCAGCAAATCCTCTCCGACAGGCCCTAAGCCTGCTGAGGTAATGCAGCTGACAAACTTTGATGCGCCATGCCCGTGCACATTATGTTCACGTAGTGTGTACATCTGGGCACCCTTTACGGCAATGCAGCAAGCAGCCAATCATTTATTCCACTCTAATTAGCACACATGTAAATCCCTGCAAATCAAGCTGTTCCCTGTGTTACCATTGTGGCAGCCATACAGCAGGCTGGCAGGACATGTGGAAAAAAAGTACAAGGAGCCCCTATTTGCTTTGATTCAAATCTTCCATCACACCACGGTAGGGCCCCCCTGATCCTGACTCTAACCAGCTCTCGCCTTCAGAATGCATCACAGTGAGATAAGAGATAAAGGTCATCAGGCAGATCTTTGATTGGCCAAGATGGTTTGATTCTTTGCAAGCTTGGATAGTAGACCTGAAGGGACATGCTCCCCTTGCTAAAGAAAAATGAAAATAGCTGTGGCTAGCAGAAGTCATTGTTATCTTTGAAATGTCCCGCACAGCATGCAACTTGTAATAAATTACTGGATTGCCATTCTACATTCTGTCCTGCAGCAGCCACACTCTAAGGAAACAAAACACCGTTTTCCAATTGTCAACTTTCCAATATGCACAAGCCACTTATCTTTTAAGAAAAATACAAAAAATGTATCATGAGAATTTCTATTATAAATCATTAGAACGGAAAGTGCAGCAGAGGCGCTCATCATCTTTGTTGAGCTATTAATCCAGGCTGCAAATATTTCTTACACACTTTCAGTATGGCTTTTTCATGGCTCAGTTAACATATCAAATCAGTATCACACTGGTTATGACCACTCAAAGTGAGAAGTTTGAATTAAAGCAATGACTTTAGATAGCATACAGGATAGGTTTCACCATTGCGCGGACAAATTCTGCCCCAATATATTAAATCATCTCTCTTTGGGAACCTGAATCTCCACAACAAGTATTTAATTCAAAAAGAAAGCAGCTTCTACAAAAAGCTTTTGCACAAAAAATAGCTATTAAGTATCCAGAAGTTTTTGAAAGTTAAAGGAAAACCTTTCCTCCATTTCCATTTGCTAAACCTCTGATTTCCTTTTAGTCCTCAGTTTTGGAGGTGGTTAGTTATCAGTAATCATGCTGTTCTAGTTTTGAAGTTCGCTTGTTCTCAGTTAAAATGAATGAAATTACTGCTATGGTTAGGAAGGGAGATTGTTTGGCCAATAGAAATTGGGATATATGTTTGGTGTTGGCATGCAGCGACCTCCACAGACAAGTGGGAAGAATCCTCGTGAACAGTCTCTTCATTCATGAGGATGGTTAAGTGACCAATCCATCAAGGTTTGCCTTGGAATACTGTACATACACTGGATTCAGCTATTGGTTTACCTCCTCCAATCCACTGTGATCTCCACAATCCTCTAATTCCAGTCTCTCACACATCCTTGATTTTCACCACTCCTCCATTGGCAGCTGTGCCTTAAACTGCCTGGCTGATAGGCTTGGGAACTGCCTCCCTAATCCTCTCTGCCTCACTACCTCTGACTCTTTCTTTAAGATGCTCCTTAAAACCTATCACTTTGACTAAGCTTTTGGTCACCTGCCCCAAAATTGTGAAGGTGGCTTGGTGTCAAATTTTGTTTGAAAATGCTCCTGTGAGGAAGAGAGAGAGGGGTCAGGGGCAGAGTTATTACATTAAAGACACTATATAAATGCAAAATATTATTGCTGTAAACAAGGGTTGACTTGATTCCAAGTTTCTATCTCTTCACTTGGTACAAATTGACACCCACGACAAGAGGAGTTGTTAGTTGGCCATCAGATAGTTGATAAGTAAAGGCTTGAGATCCTAGGTAGATAATAGGTACTGGGTGCTCCTCAAACAGCACAGTCAGTTGAACAACACAGTGAGCAATGTGGCTCACTCCAAAATGTGAAGGTTGGCATGACCCCGCCAACCATAGCATTAATACATTCCACAGCCCATGGAACAATGCTTTCAGCTATCAGAGTTGCAGAACTTCACCAGTAGCTGCCTACCTCTTTGCAACCTACAGATACTCCATTCCCTGGATGTATGAGTGCAATTTGTTAAGCAACCAATGTCTTAACTTTTTAAAAATTGACTCAACCTAAAGTTCCTGCTGCCTCGAAAAAGCAGCCAGCATAATTAAGGACCCCACACAACCTGGACATTCTCTCTTCCACCTTCTTCCATTGGGAAAATGATACAAAAGTCTGAGGTCACGTACCAACTGACTCAAGAACAGCTTCTTCACTGCTGCCATCAGATTTTTGAATGGACCTACCTCATATTAAGCTGATCTTTCTCTATACCCTAGCCATGACTGTAACACTCAAACCTGCGCTCTCTGCTTTTCTCTACGAATGGTCTGTATAGCACGCAAGAAACAATACTTTTCACTGTATACTAATACATGTGACAATAATAAACCAAATCAAAAATTTGCATTCTTTTAGTTTGAATCCCTCCATGGTCTTGTCCCTCCCTTTTAGTGACGTCCTCCAGCCCCACAACCCTATACGAAACCAACATTCCTCCTCTCTGGTTCCGTGTATATTCCCGCAGTCCCTTTGTTCCTCACTTCAGGCATATAGTCCTCAAGTCCCAGAAATTGCTTCCCAAACCTCGCCACCTCAACTTGCTTCTTCAAAGAATTTTAAAAAAACTTGCATTCATGTAGCCCTTTTCTCCAACTGGGCTAGAAGGAAAGAATTGCAAGGGACCAGGGTCGGTGAAAGTTTTGCTGTACACAGGTCTTCTCATCCCACCACGTGGGACAAAGATTATTGAAGGGAATTAAAGCTGATACTGTAGCAGGTAACATATTAGCGTGGATAGAAGGTTAATTGGCTGGCAGACAACAGCTATTATGCTAAAATGGGTATTTTTCTTATTGGCAGGATGAGACGAGTAGAGTCCCGCAGGGGGTCTGTGCTGGCACTCAATTTTTTACAATTTATATCAATGACTTGGATGGTTGGAGTGAAGGCATTGTAGCTAAATTTGCAGATGACCAGAAGACTGACCAGGACACGGGGGATAACTCCCAATGAAATTCTTCAAAACAGTGAAATTGAGTCTTCCACATCCACCCAAGAGGGCAGCCCGAGGCCTCGATTTAACATCTCATCTGAAATTCATCTGCCCCAGTGCAGCAGTCCCTCACTACTGCACTAGAGTCACAACTTGGGTCGGTGGATAGGTAGGAAAGTAGGAAAGTATATTGTAAAGAGGACATAAGGAGGTTGCAGATGAATATAGATATATTGAGTGAATGGGCACAAAATCTAGCAGATAGAGTATAATGCAGGAAAATGTGGAGTTGTTCACTTTAGCAGGAAGAATAAAAAAGCAGAATATTACCAAAACAGAGAATGGCTGCAGAATTCCAAGATGCAGAGGGATTTGTGTGTTCTGATGCATAAGTCACAAAAAGTTAGTATGCAGGTACAGCAAGTAATTAAGACTAATGGAATGGTACCCTTTAGTTTGAGAGGAACTGAACATAAAAGTAAGAATGTTATGCTTCAGTTATACAGGGCATTGGTGAGACCACACCTTGAAGAGAAATCTTCCCTCTCAGACAGTTGTATGACTTTGGGTCTCTGCCTCAGAAGGCTGTGGAGCGAGGGGGGGAAGAGGGGGTTCTTACTGAATAGCAGAGCAGGTTCATGAGGCTGAATGGCCTACTCCTACTTCTATTTAATATGGTCACAAAATCAAACTAAGTAAGTTTCACTACTACAGCTTTAGTGCATCCAGCAGGCAGCTAGCAAAGGAAGAAGCTGATGCCAGTCTGTCTTCAACATGGGTTCATTCATAAAACCCAGGATAACATAAGTGCAGATTACCTTTTCCCTTCCACACAGTTTCTCCCTACCGAGGTGGAAACTGGTTCTCGTATATGTACCCTAACCTTTCCCCAATTAATATCTGCACTTAATCACAACAAGAACATGCACTCAATTGTCACAACATTTGCAACATCAACATAGAGCACATCCTAGAGCACCCAACAGTCAATGCAGTAAAGTTTTAAAGCAGACTCGCTGCTTGCAGCGTAGGAATCATAACATTGGACCCTCTAAGTCTATTCAAAAGTCTATGCCACACAATGATCACTGTTAGCGAGTGAAGAATTTCCTAAGATATGTCCTAAAATTAGCTGCTTCCACATGTCACTGAGCTGATTTTTTTTAAAGTTATATATACCACATTCCTACATGCTGAACTTTATCATTCTGTATTTGCTGTCACCTAAGGGTGCTACGACTTCCACTCTGTGTACATTTCTTGGTCTTTTACGAATGCCAAATTAAAATGAACATTGCCTCTCAGGGTTTCCTTCACACAAGTGTATCAAGCAGCGGCCATCCATTATATCTGCCAGCTCTGGCTCTAAGCCACTTGAGTTTTTTCAGCTCACTTTAGCTTTATTGAATCACCCCTTAAAATAACAACTATGTTTGTGTTCCAAAGAGTCATTTTGGACTCGAGACATTGACTCTGTTTCTCTCTCCACAGATGCTGTCAGATCTGCTGAATTTTTCAAGCACTTTGTTTTTATTTCAGATCTCCAGCATCCACAAGTATTTTGCATTTATTATGCTTACTTCTGCAACTCTTTCCATCTCTGCATGGATCAAACTACCCTTTTCTGAATCTACCATATTGTCTATTGCATATCCCGCAGTTAGCTGGGACGTTATTTTTCATTTTTTACCTACAACTTCAACATCTTTTCTTATATTACAGTAATGACTATACTTGAACAGAATTTTTTTTTAATTCATGCGTGGGACATGGGCATTGCTGGCTGGCCGGCATTTATTGCCCATCCCTAGTTGTCCTTGAGAAGGTCATGGTGAGTTGCCTTCTTGAATCACTGCAGTCCACGTGCTGTGGGTTGGCCCACAATGCCATTAGGGAGCAAATTCCAGGATTTTGACCCAACAACTGTGAAGGAATGGCAATATATTTCCAACTTCATTAGTTGTAAAGTGCTTGGAGTCTTCTAGTGGCTGTGATACGTGCTATATAAATGCATATCCACCTTTTGCTCTATCTTACTTTGAATGATTCAAGCATTTATGTTAGTTCCATCTTACTATAAAATTTCCTCCTCTCTCATTCCTTCATCCATCTACTCAGAGTCTTAGGTACATGTGCATCGGTGGCTTGCCAATCTTCAGGATTGCCCTGAAGCTTCAAAGACAAGTGGCCGACAGAAAAATCATAGTGACAATAAAAAGAGTTGTGTTTTTTCTTTCAACACTGGCATTCACAAGTTATAGCCTCTTTGGACATGGGAAAAAGATGCTGTCTATTTGACAGTTAAGAATAAGCCAATGAAGATTCCCCCGGCAGGGGAAGGTGGGACACCACGTGGATGGACATTATGGATAACCAAAGGCAATAAGTGTTGACATAATTTTATGGCAGTGTTTTGAAGAAGAGCAAAAGAATTTTTCCTGGTGTCCTAGAGGATATTTACCCCTCGGCTAACATTGCTAAAACACATTACGTGGTCATAACCAGATTGCTGTTTGCAATTGATTACCACGTTCCTAACATTACAACAGTCACTAACCTCATTTCAAAAATAATTATTGGTTGTAAAGTGCTTTGGGATGTTGAGTATGGTACTCTAGAAATGCAAGTTTTTTTTTCACCTGTCCAGTTTAAATGATCTTCCATTGCTGTCTCACTATTCCTGAAAAGTGTCTTTGTCCCTGCTTGGTTCAAATATGGCCCTTTGTCCCCATACTAGGCATTTTTACTCTGGAAGGCATCCAGCACTTTATGAAAGTTGTATTTAACTTCACAATTTTTTGCTGAATCTGCTCCTTTCCCTTTCCACAATATCGGAAATGTACAATATCTTGCATTGATCTGGTATCTTTATATAAAAAAACTCAAGGTGCTCCACGCAGGTGCAATCAAAGATGGAACACCAAGCCAAAGGCAAAGATGTTAAGAAGGGTGGCTAAAGGCCTGGTCCAAGAGATATGGTGATAACAAGGATCTTAAAAGAGAAGAGTGAGATGTACAGGTAAAGGGAGTTTAAAGAGGAAATTCCAGAGCATGGCATTGAGATGGCTGAAAATATAGTCACCAAAGTTGGATCAAAGGGAAAGGGGAGGGAGAGGGGATGCACAAGAGGCCATGGCCAACAGAAGACAGAGTTTGATGCAAGTGTAGGAATGGAGAGGGTTACAGCAACAGGAAAGTGCAAAGTCATGGAGACATTTTAATAGCTATGCTTTACTATAGGCATTAGATGTTCAACTTATTACTAGGGCCTATTTTTTAACCTGCTGTTGATAGCTCCTGTTGAAGTCTTTTTTATCCTATCACTGAGCACTTCTATTGCCCACACCTAATCACTCTTGAGAAGGTAGTGATGAGCTGGCTTCTTGAACTGCTGCAAGTTCATGTGGTTTAGGTACACCCACAGTGCTGTTAGGGGGGGAATTCCAGGATTTTGACCCAGTGACAGTGAAGGGACAGCAAAAGTGTTCCAAATCAGGGTGATGAGTGGTTTGGAGGGAAATCTGCAGTTGTTGGTGTTTCCATGCATTTGCTGCTTTTGTCCTTCGAAGTACCGGAGGTAGCGAGTTTGGAAGGTATTGTCGAAGGAGCCTTGGAGAGTTGTTGCAGTGCATCTTGTAGATGGTACACACTGCTGCCAATATGTGTCCATGGAGGAGGAAGTGGACATTGAAGGTGGTGGAAGTGGTGCCAATCCTGTTGGCTGCTTTATCCTGGTGTAGAGCTTCTTGGCATTGTTGCAACTTGTCCAGGCAAGTGGAGAGTATTTCATCAATTCCTGACTTGTTCTTTGTGGATGGTGATTGGGTTTTGGGGATCAGGTGGTGAGTTATTCTCTGGAGAACTCTCAGTCTCTGACCGGCTCTTGTAGCCACAGTATCTAAATATTGGATAGACCAGTTAAGTTTCTGGTCAATGATAACTCCCAAGACGTTGCTAGTGGGGCTTCAGTGATGGTAATGCCATTCATCATGAAGGGGAGATAGTCGGATTTTCTCTTATTGGACATGATCATTGCTTGCCACTTCCGGGACACAAATGTTACTTCCCACTTAATCAGCTCAGGCCTGAATGTTGTCCAAGTATGGTCATGAGCTGCTTCAGTGTCTGAAGTAAATAGAGATGAACATTGTGCAATCATCAACTCACAAACATCTGCCCTTATGACCTTACGATGAAAGGAAGGTCGCTGATGAAGCAGTTGAAGATGGTTGGGCCTAGGACACTACCCTGAGGAACTCCTGAGGTGATGTGATTCCACCTCCCCTACTTAATGCTTTGCTGGGTCTCCTTAATGTCACACTTGGTCAAATGCTGCCTTGATGTCAAGGGCAATTACTCTCACACCACCTCTCGAATTGATCTCTTTTGTCCATGTCTAGACTAAGATGTAATGAGGTCATGAGCTGAGTGGCTCTGACACAATCCAAAATGAGCGTCAGTGAGCAGGTCATTGCTGAATCCCGCTTGAATGCATTGTCGACGACCACTTCCATCACTATGCTGAGGATTGAGAGAAGATTGATGGAGTGGTAACTGGCCAGATTGGATTTGTCCCATTTTTTGTGGACAGGACATACTTGGGCAATTTTCCACATTGCTGGGGAGATATCAGTGTTGTAGATGTACTGGAACAGCCTGGCTAGGGATGCAGCTAGTTCCAGAGCATAGGTCTTTTTTTATTTATTAGTATCACAGGTAGACTGACAGGATGTTATCAGGGTCCTTAGCCTTCACAGTATCCAGTGCCTTCAACTGTATCTTGATATCACATGGAGTGAACTGAATTGGCTGAAGACTTGCATCTGTGACACTGGGGACCACCAGAGTCGGCTGAAATGGATCATCTACCTGGCACTTATGGTTGAAGATGGCTGTAAATGCTTCAGCTATATCTTCTGCGCTGGGCTTCCCTATCATTGACGATCGGAATGCTTGCGGAGTCTCCTCCTCCAGGTAGCCTATGTCCTATCATAAAATATAGAATATTTCTTTTACGCTTTACTAGTTCACTATATTAGGATTAATAATTTCAGATTCCAAGGTCACCCATTACCAATGATGCACATTAAAACTGGCAGATTCAGTACAAGTCATCATGCTCAAGTAAGGATGGAGAATAATGGATGGAATTGTGGGAGGGAGGGTGGGAGACAGGGTACAAAAGCAACGGTTTCACCTCAGTACTTGTCAGGAACTAACAGATGTTTGAGTTATCTCCCGAAGATCACATCTTAAAGCAAAAAAAATTTTGCTTCTGAGTAATGAAGATATAAAACAAATGGTGTTGGGGGAAAAAAAAAACTGACAAATTAACTAAAAATAGGTTCCAATTAACAATTCACAAAAGTGCACTTGCAATGAAACAGTGTAAATTAACATGAACCTACTCTCAAACATTTGCCACATAACTAATTATTGATTGTAGCAGCAGAAAGAATAATTTCACCCACCCCCCCCACCCCACACACACACACACACACACACACTATCATATGTATTTTTTTTAAACACAAGGTTCCTCAGTTTTCAGTTTGTTTGTGCTAATTAAACATTGGCAATGTTTCTCAGTGTATTAGATTTGAAATCAAATTTTATTCCTGTTTCTTTATTTTCCATGATTGTAAACAGTATTAGGTGAAAAGTACTGGACAATTCGAATTAGCAGAAGCACTCATGCTGCTCTTGACAGATACTGCAGTAGAATGGTGAATAGCATTTTCAAACTATCAAACACTCACAACAACATCCACTGTACCCACATTTGGCCCTTTCAATTTTTCTTAACTGTTGCAGAGGCCTGAATAACACAGTAGTTAGCACTGCTACTACCTCACAACGCCAGGGATCCGGATTCAACTCCTGGCTTGGGTGACTGTGCGGAGTCTACATATTCTCCCTCAGTCTGTGTGGGTTTCCTGTGGGTGCTCCGGTTTCCTCCCACAGTTTAAAAGACGCGCTGATAGGGTGTATTGGCCATGCTAAAATCTGCCTCAGTGTACCCAACCAGGCTCCAGAGTGTGGCAATTAGGGGATTTTCACAGTAACTTCATTGTAGTGTTAATGTAAGCCTACTTGACACTAATATGTAAACATTTAAAAAATTGCCCAATCTTTACTTGACAAATCTACCCTGCGAGACATTTTTTCCCAAAAGCTGAAGGAAAGACTTATACTTCTATGGCGCCTTCCACACCCTCAAGGTGTCACACTTAACAGCCAACTAAAGTACCGCTTTGAAGATTAGTCACTGTTGTAGACATGGCAGCCAATTTGCCCACAGCAAACTCCCACAAACAGCAATGTGAGTATAACCTGTTTAAGCTCATTGAAGGATAAATATTCGCTAGGATACCAAGTACAGTTCCCTGGCTCTTCTTTGGAATGGTGTCAGGGTATCTTTTACTTCCACCTGAGAAGGCAAACTCTGGAAAGGAGCTTGAACCCACAGCCTTATAGCACAGAAGGTAATGGTACTGCCCATTCAGCCAATACACATAGAAGTGCATCAGTAACTTTCTTCTTCTTTGAGGCATGTCATCTTGATTAACACTCATCTTTAAATTCCCCCAGCTCGCTGCGATGGAAACAAGATGTAGCAATGGGATATTACGTAAATCACTCTGTGATAGCATCTGCGGGCAGGTAGACAACTTCCATATGTATGCTCATAACTCCAGCTGTACCTCTGCTGCACTCCCCCAAGCCCAATGATGCTGTCAGGGCTGCCCTTAGGATACTAATCTGTGATGAGTTAACATTCCCTCATAGTGATGAATTGAAAATAGGAACAAGAGTAGGCTTTTCAGTCCCTCGAGCCTGCTCTATCATTCAATGAGATCATGGCTGATCTGCATCCCAACTCTATTTACCAATCTTGGGTTTCATAACCCTTAATACCCTTGACTACTGATCTATTAATTGAGCTATCATTTACTGCATTTTTGGGGACAAGAATTCCATATTCCACAACCCTTTGTGAGAAGGAATGCTTCTTAACCTGTGCCCTGGAGGGCCTAGCTCCAATTTTAAAATTACATCCCCTTGTCTTAGGCTCACCCAAATAACATGAAGAAAGAGTTGTGCTAGACAGCGGCATCATACTACAACCCAGGGGATAGAAATATCCCTCCCTCTTCTTCAATTGTTATTATTAGCTGGTTTGTTGTGGTGAACATTCCTACACTTCAATTCAGCAGTCCAGTTGCATAGTGGGGATTTCCACACTTGTTGCTCCTTCCTAGTCAAATGGCCAGTGAAATAAGGCAAGTACGTATTATTGAAATTGACGTTATTCCAGCTTCCATGGAAAAACTGCAATTAATTCCATACTATTAAAACACAACATTCTGTTGAATGTCAGCCTTTCAACGGATGGTACTCTCACCTCTGGGTCAGAAGTTATAGGATCCAGTCCCACCCCGGGACTTGAGCACAGAAGACAAAGCTGACACTCAAGAACAGTACTGAAGGAATGTTGGCCTGTGGGAAGTGTCATCGCTTGGATGAGACTTTAAACCGAGGCCCTATCTGCCCTCTCAGATGAATATGGAAGATCCCTCGGTACTATTTCAAAGCAGATCAGACGTGTTATCCTTGGTGCTCTGGCCAATATTTATCCCTCACTCAACATCAAAGAAAATGAAATCTGATCATTCTCACAATTGTGGGAGCTTGCTGTGCGCAAAGTAACTGCCAATTTTCCTACACCACAACAGTGCTTACATTTCAAAATTCCTTCATTGTTTATAAAGCTTCAGACATCTTGAGTCATAAAAGGTGTTAAATAAATCCAAGTGTTTCTTTGCCACCTACCTTACTATTAGTAGTTCCAGACTCTCACTGAGCACTGTCCACAATGGTATAATAAAAAATGAGAAGCCGCTGTCTGCGATATTACTGGCACCATTCCAAGGGTTCGATTCCCAGCTTGGGTAACTGTCTGTGTGGAGTCTGCACGTTCTCCCTGTGTCTGTGTGGGTTTCTTCCAGATGCTCCGGTTTTCTCCCACAGTTCAAAAGATGTGCAGATTAGGTGCATTGGCCGTGCTAAATTCTCCCTCAGTGTACCCAAACAGGCGCTGGACTGTGGTGACTAGGGGATTTTCACAGTAACTTCATTGCAGTGTTAATGTAAGTCTACTTGTGACTACTAAATAAATAAAATTTGTGGTATTGCTGAGTGGCCCCTGAGCAAGGAATAGTTTGGAGCTGCACCCTCCCTCCAAAACAAGGTTAAAAATTAATCACTACTGTGCATAATTAGAAATATGATAGAATCATAGAAACCCTACAATGCAGTAGCAGGCCATTTGGCCCATCAAGTCTGCACTGACAACACAGCATCCTACCCAGGCCATATCTCCATAAGCCCATGTCTTTACTCTACAAATACATCTATCCTACATACCTTGGGATACTAAGGGGCAATTTAGCATGGCCAATCAGCCTAACCTCATATCTTTGGAGTGTGGGAGGAAACTGGGGCACACAGACAAAGCCCACGCAGACACAGGGAGAAGATGCAAACTCCACACATAGTCACTTAAGGCCAGAATTGAACCCGGGTTCCTGGCTTTGTGAGGCAGCAATGGTTAACCACTGTGCCACCATGCTGCAGTCAATGTAATTAAAGTGAGTAAAAGCAAGGAAATGGCAAAGAGATTAGAGGAAAGAGTTTTAATTGAGGTGTATAAAATTCAGAGGGACCCAGGTTGAGTGGGGAAGTCTTGAGATGCATTGGTTAACAAACTGCCCCTTAGCCAGTGGCTCTGAGTTTAAAACTCACTGGTGGGCTTGATAGCCAAGGAAGGTGCATTTACAACACAGTCAAACATGTTGATTATTAACTTGTAAGTCCTTCCAAAACATGTCAGTGGTAGAGGATATGAGTGGGAGAGATCTCTGATCAGCCCTGTGATGGAAATAAATTGAAATCTCCACCATCACTATCCATAACTCCAGATTACAACATGTAAAAGTGTATGTTGCCACAGCAACTCAGACTCCCTGGGGAGCCAGTTGGCTGGACAGCTAGTGTGGATCAGATTGGTACAAATAGCAAGGCCATGCTAAGTTGCCCCTTAGTGTCCCAAGATACATAGGTTAGGGGGATTAGCGGGCTCAATACATGGGTTTACGAAGATATGGCCTGGGTAGGATGCCTTGCTGTCAGTTCTGGTTGGGATAGACTCACAACCTGCCCCCTTGCTCTACCCATGGTCGAGATCATGGTGTGGTGGGGCAGACGGGATGGGCCAAATGACTTCCTTCTTTGCTGTAAATTTCAATGATCCTACAAATGAGGAAAGACAATGCAATTTTTAAAGAAATTATTCAAAATAGTCCTTGAACATTTCATTGAACTGTTTAGGGTTTATGTAACAACAGTAAACCTCCTCTCATTAAATTCTCTTTATTTTAATATTTGGGCTTGCTACAGCACAGCAATACGAGTCAGGAAAGAATGAAAATAGCCATGGGAGCCCCCAGAGCTGTCATCAGATGAAAGATTAAGACACAGAAGTGCAAATCCCAGCAGAAAGCTGTGATCGAAGGGAGTGTGAATCAGAGATATGGTTAGAACACTGCAGGGCTGATTCTCCTCATTGCACTTCCTATGTCTAGCACCACTCTGGGATTGGTCAACTGTCTTCTCAGTGGGCAATAAATAACTTTCAAACAATCACGGCAACAGATTGTCCACTTTACCTCAACTTCCTGAACATTTGGAATTTCAATATGTATAACAGAAAAATAAACTCTCAGGTTTGGGCTCTGAACCCCATGCACTTGATTGTTCTCATAGGTTTTCCACTGTCTACTGAGGATAAAATTCTTTACTGGGGATAAAATTACATTCTCGAGGATAAATTCACTGATCCCAACTACAGACTGTGGGTCAGAACCTGGGATGAAAAAATAAAGCACTCCTTTTGTAAAAAGCAAGTGTGATTGCTGAGGAGAGAAGAGATATTATGATTGCTGCATCAATAAGGTATTCCATGTGGTTCCAATTTGGGGTGGGGGGGGCGGGGGGAGGTGTGGTTGTCTCTGCATTGCAATGGTTTTCAGGATTTTTAACAAATGTTAGGGACATGTTTCCGGTAGGCTTTTCATAATAGGTTCTGGTTTAATAAAGTAAATCAAGGTGATTTCATATGTCGCTTGCCATCATGTATTGATTGCAAATCAATTGGAAAATTATAGACATTTCGTTTGAAGTTTTGGCATGACAGAGAGAATTTGATGAAGTGGGGCCTTTTTTTCAAATGTTGACTAATTACATTTTTCTCAATAAAAACGTGTCCCTTGTTGGGCACTCTGCATTGTAGAGTGTACCTGAGGCATGAAAGACACGTTATGTATGTTTGTACTGCTAATTTCATTGGTTAATAATTTCTCTTCTAACTCCTTGTCCATTTTTTGGCTCAACTATGTCTGCTTACTTCTTTCTCTCTGTTTAACTTATGACTCAGAGGGTGAAGAATCTTGGTCATGGGATACTGTGTCTCTCTTGCGTGATATTTTGTGTTGCAAACTCACAACCCAATTCATACAGTGTATATAGAGGCTATTCATCCCATTTTGCATACGCCAGCTCTTTGAAAGAGCTTTGCAATTAGCCACAGCCCACTGACATCGCTGCACTCCTCCAACTCAAACTGTTTGATCATGTCGGATTTTAATCACTCCACCATCGAATGAGTAGGCCCTAAGCTCTGGAACCTCCAACTCACTTTCCTCCTTTAAGATGCTCATTAAAACCTACCTCCTTAAGCAAGGTTATTTTTGGTCATCTACCCTAATATTATCTGATGTTGCCTGGTGTCATCCTTTGTTCCATAATGCCATTGTCAAGCACCTTGGGATATTTTATTATATTAAAGATGCAATACAAGAACAAAAAGATGAATAATACAGCACAGGAAAAGGCTACTTAGCCCATCTTGCCTGTGCCTATACACAGTTCCTATCCCTCTGTTTGCCTCCCAATAACGTGTCTGTCAAGGTACACTTTGTACAAGTTGTTCAACCAATATAAATAAAGCTTTTTGTGTGGCAATTATTTCATCGTTGTATATGAGTCTTCGCAACATGATGTTGCCTGGCTTTCCCTACACAGCTGCACTTCAATGCATTTCATTGGCATAAAGCATCTTAGGATGTATTGAGTCAATAAGAAGTGTAATATACATTCAAGTTTGTTCTTTCTTCAATTCACCTGCTCAAAACTGTTCTCTTATTTACCCCAATCCCAATTTAAGATGACTCTCAACAGACGTGTCAATGCAGGGACAGCTGTTGGGTTTAGTAGCAGTTTTTGGAGACGCTGGACTTCTGTAGAATCAGAGAAAAATAAAAATTCATGCTTGGATAAGCAGAACCATCTGGGTTCAATCTTCACTGGCATGGAGAGGAGGGACGAGGGTAGAATCACAGAATAGAAGGAGGCCATTCTGCCTGACAGACATGTGCTGGCTCTCTCAAGGAACAATTTACCAAGTACCACTCCGCAGCCTTCGCTCTGCAGCCCTCCGTGTCCACCCTTTTCAGATAATACACAAATTTTCTCTTTAAACTTGCCTCCACCACATTCTCAGGCAGTGCATTCCAGATTGCGCTGCGTGAAAACACTTTTCCCTCATGTCTGATAGACAAGGGAATTTTCTGATAGACAAGGGAATTAAGGGTTATGGGGAGCAGGCGGAAAAGTGGAACTGATCTACTTCAGATCAGCCATGATCTTATTGAATGACGGGGCAGGCTTGAAGGGCTAGATGGCCTACTTCTGCTCCTATTTCTTATGTTCTTATGTCTCCAGTGCTTCTTTTGTCAATCATCTTAAATCTGTGCCTTGTAATCATAGATCACAGGATCCCAGCAGTGCAGAAGGAGGCCATTCGGCCCACTGAGTCTGCACTGAACACAATCCCAACCCAACCCTATTCCCGTAATCCCTCCTATTTACCCTGATAATCCTCCTGACACTTAGGGGTAATTTAGCATGGCCAACCCACCCAACCAGCACGTCTTTCATATTGAGGGAGGAAACCAGGAGGACCCGGAGAAAACCCACACAGACATGAGAATGTGCAAACTCCACACAAGCAATGACCCAAACTGGGAATCGAACCCAGGTCCCTGGCACTGTGAGGCAGCAGTGCTAATTACTGTGCCACCCCACAATCATTGCAGTCCTACCCTTGCCAGGTTGATCGCCTGCTACTGGGTTATTCAGTGAAAAGACTATGATCTCAGCAGCAGGGCCTTATTTAAGGAAATCTGCCGAGTCCCAAGAGAAGTCTGTCATGATCAGTTGAAGCTTGTTGGAGTGAAGTTGGTTGGTGAGTAATGTACAGCAATCAGTAGGTGGTTTGGGTAAAGGTAATTGGGATCATTCAGGGAGAGAATTAGGCTACAATAGGGCCAGGCTGATCAGGGTGGCGGTTGGGGTGGATTGCGCCTTCCTTTTGAGTTCCAGGATAGTACACCTGCCCGACTTAAGTGAAAGGAATACTAATAGTAAGTGTTTTATAGCTCATATCTTTACAGTTACAGGACCTGCACACTTCAGCTGCCTCACGAATCATTCTCATGCTATTGCGCACACTATAAATAGTCCCGTTTCATTGCTATTTGTCATGGCTCTGAATGAAAGAAAAGATCAAGGGGGAAACAAGGGCACTGAGACGGCAAAGAGTGGAGGTCACACCACGTGGAAAGAATTCAAGCAGATAGAATTCGGAAGAGAGCTACAATGATAACCACTAAAACCAAGAGCATTTGTCACAGAATAAATTGCAAGTTCTGCTATCGTGAGGACACAAGGAAATTTCTTGGAGATGCACGATATTGTCTCGTGGGATACACGTTCACCCAGCAAAGCAAAGGAGCTGATCAAACACAGGGGTATTGCTATTTTGCAGCACCATTGGCAGCCCCTCCTCCCCCCGTCACAAGCGGAAGAAAACATTCACAGATATCAGTTCCCTGATGTGCAACGACAAGTATGGAAATGTATTGGGAAACCTCCTCGGGCAGTATGTCAGTTTTCTCTGTTTTTGGTGTAGTGAGATAAATATGACTACTATTCAGGAGTATTAAGGTCAAGAAGTTTCTTTGAAAAGGCCACATGCCAACCTTGTGTGAGATCTGAACAAAAGTCTGTTTTTTCTGATTTACAGCTACAGTTTGGTAGAATACACAGACAATCGGAGCAGACCTGTTTTTGAATGTTGAATCAAATATCAGAAATCTTGAGTTACATAAGATTACCCACAAATTCTTATTAAAGACTCAACATGAAATCCTTTAAGGATGTTGCTTATGTCACAATCTTGGCAGACAGTCTAACCAACCCTCCACAACTACAAGCATCACCACATAATACCAAACATAAAGGGTGTTGTTTGCATCTAAAAGCATGAGTTATTCCAGTGAAAATATGTCACTGTGATAGGTGCTAACCTGAACAATGCACCAAGGAACTTCACATTTTGCAATTAGTGTGGACCTTCAGTTATGAATCATCCCCAATAAAGGCGGATGTTGTCTGATCAGAAAATCTCCTTCCCAGATGAAATACATACTTGCACAATAATCGGCGTTATTCTGCAAGCTGTGGTTAACTGCAACCAGGATTTTTTGCACAGCATTGAGCCAGAGTAAAATAAATGGAGTTTAAATAATACCAACTATATTGGTCAAAGCATCAGTGGTATTGCTGTTGGTTGTCTCACAGGAGCTGTGGAAAGGGATGGTGCCTAAAAGGAACGGCAGAAAATGTAATATACTTGTGACAGAGTTCAGGTGTGCCACAACTTGAAAAAATTTGGAAAAATTTGATTGACATTCGGCAAATATTTCATACGAATGCTCACAAGCACAGATGATGACACAGAACTTCCTTCATCTCATCTGAGGTTTAAAGTTAAAGTTTATTTTTGATTAGACACAAGTAAGCTTACGTTAACACTGCAATGAAGTTACTGTGGAAAATCCCCTAGTCGCCACACTCTGGCACCTGTTCAGGTACACTGAGGGAGAATTTAGTATGGCCAATGCACCTAACCAGCATGTCTTTCGGACTGATGAAGGAGTAGTGCTCCGAAAGCTCGTGATTCCAAATGAACATGTTGGACTTTAACCTGATGTTTTGCTCAGTCCAACGCCGGTATTGGCATTGGTTGTAGAGCATTTTGTGACATTCTGAGGTTGACAAAGGTCTTATAGAAATGTAAGTCAACCTTATTTTAAGGACATGCGCTTAACTAATAAAAACACTCAAGTCAAAGCTGGTAAAATGCTTTGTCAAGAATTGGTCAAAGTGCAAGTTTAATGACGACTGGTACTCAAACCCTTAATTCTTCCTGGTAAATTCTAAATTAAAAAGCATATTGACAACAAAATCCAAGTAACTTTTAGTTGAAAAAAGGTATCAGGCCGATTAACAACAAGATTGAAGGATTACAATCATTTCAAATAAAAATGTACATTTTTGTGCAAGAGTAAAGAGAGAGGAATAGAAACATGCAAAACTGGAAAAATTCATCATGTCTGACTGTATCTGTAGAACATAGAGCATTACAGTGCAGTACAGGCCCTTCGGCGCTCGATGTTGTGCCGACCAGTGGAACCAATCGAATGACCCTCTAACTTAAACTATTCCAATGTTATCCATATGCCTATCCACTGACCATTTGAACGCCCTTAAAGTTGGTGAGTCCACAATTGCTGCAAGCAAGGCATTCCACGCCCTTACTACCCCCTGAGTAAAGGAGGTCTGTGGAGAAACAGACTGAATGCACGAGTCTGTATGACTCAAGAGATATACAGATGCGAAACATTAGTTCAGATTACTCTCCTCGTAGATGCTGCCAGGCCTGCTGAGTTTTTCCAGCATCTGCAGTATTCTGCTTTTATTTAAAAAGAGAGGAATTGTATGTAGCGTGTTGCTCCGTAGCCCAGTTGAATTGATGACAAATGTACAATCTCTCAGATTTGGATCAGTTGTTCAGTTTGGTTCACACCTTATCTTACATAAAACTCGGTGGAGTCTGAAACATCTTTTATAAAAAAAAT